>NW_027108072.1:940171-967666 GCF_000696795.3 Halyomorpha halys | reverse complement strand
GTGTTGAGACAGTATTGGATACAATTTGTGGTTTTATTTAATAAATAATTACCTTGTCTCAAAAAATTTTGAAATAATATTATTTAAATAATATTTAAATTTATTAACATCACCTTTGAAGAATGGTCCTAAAACTGGAGGATTAAAATAAATTCCAATAAATCCCACCAAATCACTTTTATCCTTCGTCGAAAACCCAGGACCTCTTGACCCACAGTATACCTCACTTATTCCTGTCGAACAGATCCGTTGCTTAGGACTACAACTGAACAAACGGCTGACATCGAATCCCAATACAAGACTGAAAAGACAGGAAACTGCTCGTCGATTCAAACTATTACAACATTTACTAGACTAACGGTCTAAATTGCCAATCCATTACAAAAGATTGATCTACATGAATGTTATAAGGCCTATCTGGACATACGGAGTTGGGCTTTGGGGCTCTACTAAACCATCAAAATCCTTCGTAAAATCCTTAATGCTCCTTACTTTGTCACAAATCAAGTCATCCATCAGTCAGCCGATTTGGCCAGAACCAGATACCATTTCTTCCATGATAAACTTCCCAACCGCCCAAACCCACTTGTTTCTAATCTGGCTTCTACTTCATTACCTAATAATCCTCTTAAGCGTCTGAAAAGAAGATGGCCTCGAGATCTTCTCCTCTAGAAATGTAATTGGTGTTCTATCAATGAGGAGATTCTCCTCATGTTTGTATCATGTCAGTATATCACCTATAGCAAATTTACTTGTATACATTTTTATGCGGCTGTAAATTACAATAAATAAATTATAAAAATAAAATATATTAAGTATTTGAATTAGTTATTAAAAACTTTTAAGGTGTTCATAGTCACATTTAGACTATTCCAGTCCGCCTAGCCTGGAAAGGGATGGAGGAACACACACTGGAGTGGAATCAAGATTAAGGGAAGCGGATTAAGTGTAAAAAAGGATTCTGTGGCCATTCGTTAGGCCGGTGTGGAAAATAAGAGAAGAGGCTTTTCCGGCCTGGAAAACCTCGCCCTGGGTCTGTTTAATGAGAAAATTAATCACATTAAGGACTCTCCCCCTTCCTCGTCCTTTTCCTGGACGAAAAAAAAGTCGCCTGGATTTTGCTCACCCCTTTATTACTTACACCCTCCGGATGAGGCTCTTTCTGTTGGCCATCTTATCCTCGTAGGTAAACACTCACTTGCCTTCGTCTACTTTTCAATATTTTAAATCTTATTTTTTTTAGATCCTTTTCTGTTATAGTAAATATATTAAGCGGATTGATTTGTATCATGTAGTTTTCAACTTTGAAATTAATGTAATCATGCTGCCTAATTTAAATAATTTCATTTTTCATATACATATAGATAATTGATATGATACGTATAATTTAAAATATGAAGAAGACGGTTAAAAAAAGAACAAAATGATTTTCAATTTCATTTATTGTTTGACGTTTCGCCCCAATTTGCAGGGCTTTATCAGGGCTAAAAAGGTAAAAAAAACTACAGCAATAAGATACAAAAAGGTAAATTAAGGTAGGATAAATATTATGTAAAAATAAGTACAAAAAAAATTATATATAAATAAAAGGAAGGAAGATGAATAAACAATGATAAGAATAAAAAATTACGTATACTATACGGTTAAAAAAGTACAGGAAACCTATATAAAATGAAAAACAGAAAAGTAGATGTGGGAACGCAAAATATAAACAAAAAATCGAGAAGAAAGATGAGATTAGATAAAGGTCGTGAAAGAATAAATTAAAATAAAATTAATAATGATGATATTAAATGAGCAAAGAACAAATCAGGACCACCTACCTGTTCAAAGCGAACGGTTTAACAGACATTGACAATAAATCGGAAGCGTAGAAGAGTGGAGGGAAGGTTTAACGGTTATATTTCAATTTCAAATATGTCTCATATACAGGAAATAGTCATCAAAATGTAACGAAAAATGGAAAATAATACAAGAAAAATATAGAAATATGATATAATAACTATATCAATTTTCAAATTTAAGAAAAACTATTTATTAATAGAATGATACATAACGTTAATAATTTCATTTTTCATTTAACATAGATGGAGGAAGGATACTTCCACAACCCATCGAGTATGCCAGCCAGGTATTTTCCATAACTTAAGGTATCCAAGTTAGGGCAACTTGGAGGCTCAAGAAAAAATCATCTACATGTTTTTTTAATCTTTATTATTTACTTCCCCTATTCGTTATTTCTCTATATATGTTTTACATTATTTAATATCGTTTCAGCTGATAGTATAATATGACTCTCTAAATGGTTTATCAATAAATAATCTAAACTCCGTAAATTCCTACCTCCTACATACTTTCTCATCATTCGTTCCTTTCTCATTGATAGATTTTTCCAAGTAAACTACAATGGTTCCTATCCATCCCTCTATTCTCAGTCCGCTGGTGTTGCTCAAGGTAGTATCCTTGGTCCCATCCTCTACACCGTCTGTCTATACAGCTGACATTCCAACCAATCCTAACACTATCCTCACCACGTATGCCGATGACACATGTGTGCTCGCTGTTAATAATAATCCATTAATTGTATCCCAAAATCTCCAATCCCATATCACAGCCCTCGAAGATTGGTGTCGTAATTGGAGGATTAAGATAAGTTCCATCAAATCACCTTTACCCTTCGTCTTAAACCTACTGACTGCCCTACAGTTTCATTTAATGATGTTACTCTTACCCCTGTCTAACAGATCCGCTACCTTGGACTACATTTGGACAAGCGATTAACCTGGAATCCTCACACCAGACTGAAAAGATTGGAAACTGCGCGTCGATTTCGACTACTACAGCACTTACTAGACAAACGGTCTAAACTTGCAACACATTACAAAAGACTGATCTACATGACTGTAATAAGGCCAATCTGGACATATGGAGTTGAGCTTTGGGTCTCCACTAAACGTTCGAATTCCTCTCGTATTCAATCCTTACAATCCAAAATCCTTCGTAAAATCCTCAATGCTCCTTACTTTGTCACAAATAAAATCATACATAAAGACCTTAATGTTCCCTATGTAACCGATCTAGCCCGAACCAGATATCACTGCTTCCAAATAAATATTTAAAAAAAAAAATAAAAAAAATAATGTAAATCATTGTAGGTCTAACAAAAATTATTATGGATAATTATTTTATCCTAACTTAACTTTTTTTCAATTAAATCTTTATTATTTATTTGTCATATTATATTTTTTCTTTCCGTAAGTTGTGTCTACATCGTCAGCTTATAAAATCGTTCTAATACATATTGTGTATGGCTTTTTTATTGGTTTTGAAAATGATCATATTATATCTAAAATTACTAAGATTTTGAAGAAAAAGTTGTCTTAAATTAACTGGAATATATAAAATCTAAAAATGTAAATTACTTTTTTTTTTTTATGTTCCTTTTTATAATATTACTTGAAGTTTCTACTAGTAGTCTTAACCCCATAGTGGATATAAATGTTGTTATAAAGAAAAATGACAAATAAGAAACACAATAAAACGGATATAATTCTGTCTCGAACCTTAGTTCTTTATTTTCTTCACCCAACTCTCCTCAAGGACAACTCTCCTGTGTTCTGCAGTTCTTATCCTTTCTTCGGACGCTCTTCTTAGGCACAGGTCTTTCAACTCTCTAATAGTTTTTTTATTACATTGCTGCAATCGAATAGTGGATAATTTTTATGAACGATGAAAAACGTTTATATTTGATTTAAAGTATTGTAAATTTTTCATATGTTTAATATTTGTTTAATATGTTGCGTTTTATTTTAAATATTATCTACAACCTTTTTAAGAATCATATTAGTTTTGTTGATTATATATTTTTATTTTATCTATCCCATATTCATATCTGACAGGAAATCAAAACTGCAAAAACCAACGATATATTCTGAACTTTGAATTTACCATTACATCTTAATTATCACAGAAATGACACAATATTCCGTTTATAATAATTCATTCTGTTTAATTAATTTTAATTTACGTCATATTTCTTAGTTGATATTTTGAATCTGTGGAAAGTCAAGAATGTGGAACGAATAATGAATAAATGAATGGAAATAAAAAAAAATATTCTGGTACATATGTCCCTTACGAATAAATACATGGTTTATACATTATGATTTTTGTCTGACAAGCATTTAAAAGTTTCCAGTAAGCTAAATGAAATTACATTGAGATCTTGGCTTAACTTCTGTTAATCAATCGTACTTATAATGTTAATCAAGTAACCGATTAATATATATATGCTTAATTATAATGTTTACAATGATGCGGAGGTTTGGTTATGCAATAAGTAAAGGAATAGGTGTTGTTTAAAGAAAAGAGTGGATGAGGACTGGCGAATGGAGATGGGGAGAGAATTCCAGAAGGAGCTTGCACGTGTGACGAAAGATTTGATGGAGAAGTCGGTTCCATATGAGGGCATATATAAATCAGTCGGTTGGAATTTGGTGTTCAATGAATGGATGGATGAACGAAGAGTGAGGAGATCAAGGATATAGGTAGGTTTTTTGATTTTAAGAAGTTGGAATAGGAAAACACCAAGGAGGTATTGCCTTCGGGAGGTTGGATAGAGCCATTTCAACTAGGTATACCAGCGGGAGAGCGCCTTGGAAGCCCAAAGATAAATCTTATGAAACAATTCGTCCTTAGACCAAGGAACCGTAGTCGAAGTGGCGGGTTACGAGAGAGGATACTTGGGTGTTCTGAGCAATGGAATTACGGAATCTTAGGCATTGTTTAAGTATATTTATGGATTTACGATTGATTTGAGAAATATGATTAGTCCAGGAGAGGTGTTGGTCGAAGGTGACGACTCCAAGGTTTTTTAATTGTAGGATAGAAGTGAATAGGTTGGTTATTAAGGAATAGTTGGAGATACTAAAGGAGCGAATGAAGGAGACGCTTGGAACCTATAAGAATGGCATTAGGTTTTTCATCATTCAAGTTCAAATCATTGTTTAAAGCCCATGCGTTAATGTTATCAATTCCTTCTTGTATCTTTTGGATAGTCTCAAGCATCTCGGAGGGATGGAAGGATAGATAAATTTGGATATCATCTGCATATAAGTGGTCTTGTGTATGGTAAATGGAATCAGGAAGATCGTTAATATAAATGGCAAAAAAGGATTGGTGAAAGTGAGGACCCCTGAGGAACACCTCGTGTCAGAAGAAGGAGAGAGGAAGGAGATTTTTTCGGAATGATGACTGTTTGGGAACGATGAGAAAGGGATGGGAGGAACCACTTCAGGACACTATTTGACATAGAAAGGTTTTGAAGTTTATAGAGGAGGAACTTATGATTAACTGAGTCAAATTCTTTCGAAAAATCAAAAAGAACTAAAATTGATATATGATGTGATTGATAAAGCTAAAGAAAATATAAAAAACGAACTTTTGATAAATTTCATACATAATATGTACATACATAAATGATAAAACCCATATTGGATCCATTCAGAGAGTCTTTAAGATTAAAATGAACTTTTTAATTGATATTATAATCTATATATCATAGTTGAAGTATATGCATGTCCTATGAGTAGTAAGAAGGATGAAAAGATCCTACAATTAGAAAGCAGATGTTCTATTTTAAATTTATATAAACAACAATATTTAAGTGAATATATATTGACAGAAAAAAATGTAATTGATATTTGAAATGATAAATGTTGGAATTAGTTTTTTTTGTATATTAAGTTTGCTTATAATTATAGACAATTTTTATTACAAAGTTCAATTATAATAACTAAAACAGCAACATTAGGAAATGATTAGGCATAAAAAAGTCCCTAGCAGACGGTATTAAACTTCGTCAATATTGTGAATTTATATGATATAAGATGTAATATGTAAATGTAGATACTTTTTCAATCCAATTCTATGTACATCCTGTTAGTATATATATATATATATATATATATATATAAGAAAAATATATCTAAATGATATAATCAATCTGTATGTTTCTGTAATCTTATTGCTGATTCCTGTATTGCGGGTACTGCAGAGCCTCCGCCCCTGGTCCATTTCCATGTTATACTAATAGAAATGGTTGAGTATTGCTGGTACTGTATAGCCCATGACCGTTGTATATTTTTAAGTCCTATCAATATAAAATTCAGGGTTTAAACCAAAATATTTTTTACAATGATTTAAGCAATTGAGGGGAACATAAATAGATTATAACTTAAAGATTAAGGGAATATAATTTGAGAGAGAGAGAGTGTGACATGAGAGGGAGTAGACAGAAAGATAAAATCTGTCCTCAGTACGAGACTAGTCAAATAAAATAAAATATTATATTCGACCTTATTGAAATGTATCAATATTTTTATTATAACGAGGCCATTAACTCTGATATCTTTGAATTTTATATTAAAATTATTATTCTGAATATATTACAAATAATATGAATATAAATATAAGTAGTAATATATTTAAAGATAAAATAATACATTGGACTATTGACAGCCCCTATTAACGCAGAACTGGCTTAGGGGGTAAATATACGATTAGGGCTGGGGATGATCCCTTTAAAGCAGGATCAGCTGGATATCGTCCAGTATTTAATCCTCAGCGCAACAGCCTCGCTGAACCCCCTCCACGTTCGGAGTAAATTGTTATGTGTAACTGGAGTTTCCTATATAAATGATTTTAGGCTTCAATACTATACTATATTGATGGAAATTCTAAAGTGCAGAGCTTTTATTTTCTTCGTTTTGATATAGCAAGAGTCTCTCCAATTTAATATTGCAACGTAATATATATATATATATAAAAGGCATTTATTTGGATATATTTCGACCGAGTGAAAGTGATATTTGTAGTATAAACCGAATGAATAATGTCTTCTATGAGCAGATATTACAAAGCTTGATAAGTTAACGAAGAACCTTGTTGTTACTTCGTTTTTTATTGTTACTGTATTTTACTTAGGTGAGCTCCAAGGGAAATCAACAAACACACTTTAAACAAAAACACCTATTTATTGCAAATACAAGAAAATAAAATCATGATAAAAATAAACATGTTTCATGCATAAGCAAAGTAACCTAACCTAAGAAACAAATATGAACAAATATATTAATAACTACAATAGGGCGTGCACGATTAATCAAGGAAAACATTATGTACTATTTACAAAAATCAAATGAAACACTACTTTAACTGTCCATGCTTTACTAGTAATGTTTTTAATAAACCTGGCCAGTAATAAATTACTTTGTTTGCATGCTTTTCCCACTAAGCGGCTTGTCTACTTCATGCAGCTTCCCACGTCGGTTTCTCATTGATGTTGGTGCTGTATAATGTGATTATACCTTTTTGTAAAGACTGGTACCTTGAGGTAACCTAATCATTAGCACGTGGTACTCATACTGCTATTTTACAGGGACAACCTCAGCGCTACCTGTCGGAAGGTTATCGTTGCAACAGCTAGGTTTGAGACACCTGTTATTATCTAAGATCGGTAGGCGCCCCCCGCAACAACCTCGTTGGCAGAGCTTAGTTGGACAGGCTTTGGACAACCATTCTTATAATGCCATTCCGGCAAAACAAGACAACTCAAATAGTCTGTATATGTATTTATCATTCTTTTGTGTATATGTAATTGTTTATTTCTTTTCTTTTAGGAGGTAAAAAAAAGAAGAAGAAAAGGTATTTCTATGTTCTTCGCTTAAGTCCCAGGCCACTGCGGAAGAGCCGGTAACGAACTGGCTCATCGGGCAGTAAAAATCGCGATTTCTGTAGGAATTATATACACAGAGTGACTTGTCGATGACTTCATTTTCCTTATTAAGCAGAGGATTAAATTGGAATACCAACAAATGTGGACAAATGTTACTGAGAATAAATTACGGGAAATCAGAAGTGATGTTTCCCCTTGGATATCATCCACTAGAAATGAGCGGAGAGATGATTTTGACGCACCTTCGATTAGGTGATACGCGCCTGACCCACGATTATCTTATTTGAGATTAGTGCAATTACGAATTTAAATAGAACTACTATTATATCGATCAGGCTACTCATTTTTATGTTTTTATTTTAATGTTTCCCAACTATGATGATCGGGATCATTGACACTGAGTTTTATAGGAAACGCGCTGAGATGGGGGGGGGGGGGTATATAATATAAATTCCAGAGGCGACGGGGACGAGATACCCAGGAAGCTATTACTCTTCCATATCTACCTGGAACTGGAGGCAACTCTTTTAATGACGGGAAGTGAGTAGTCCTCAATAACCTGAGCTGAATCAGCGGCGGAATGTCAGAGAGCCAGGGCTGTTCGAGGAAGGAGCTCACTCAGCTTTTTAATCACATGTCGGGACTTAGCTCTTCTAAAGCTAACGGTAGTATGGCAATAGATATGGTAATTTTTATTTAGGTTCTTATAAAGAAACCTGGACCAATAACTTACTTAGAATCCTTACACTAATCCGAAAAGGCAGGAAACTCTTGGTCGATTACATTTAGTAGACCAACAGTGTAAGCTTCCAATTAATTTCGAATCCAATAGATTACTACACGCTAATGCTTTTATTCAATGAAAGGACTTACAGCTGTGAACCGTTTGTAATACGCGAACCCGAAATGTAAATAATGTTCATCTTAACATAACTCCGTTCAGTCGCTTGAAAGCTTGGCTTTATTCTCGTATAATGTATCTCCGTATACTAGAGTTGGGCAAAAAGTATTTGTAGTTGGTAATTACTTCTTTGTACCCCCCGGCCAGCGGCTCGAGGCCAATATTGTAACCCCCTCAGCGGACCCAGGCCAACCCCTTATAATGCCCAGTGGCATAGGAAAGGCGCCATTATATACATATACATATATTTATATTGTAAGGAATGTATTAATATTGTTATATACATATATTTTCAATAAAGATCAGAAAAAAAAAATCGGTAATTACAATCATTTGGGTAGCTTGTAGCCATGGGTGTTGAGTTGTAGGTCTTAACAACCTCGGAACTGCAGCTGCGGCAGTTCCAATCCGGTGTTGAGGTGGGGGGTTGTCTTTTATTTCTTTAGTGATTTCACGAAAAGAAAATATCACTATAAAGTGTTTATAATAAAAAAAAAATACAAGCAATTGATCTTGTAATTATAATTTTAATCAGGAATTCCACTTGGTATTTAATCAAAGTTTATTGCAATTACTAATTATAATTATAGAAAATACAAATTTTATTTTGGAATTTCAAGTAATTTTAGTAACTAAATATTTAAGTACAAACATAAGAGTTTTAAAAGGAAATTCGGTCGGGTTTACTATTACTTTAAGCCTAAATTTATTCTTGGTATTTTAATTTCAATTACTTACCGTCAAGAAGTAATTGTAACAGCCATTACTTAAAATTATTGTAGTAATTGTAACTGTTTATCTAAACTAATATTTTTTTAGGTTTTGGACCATTTAACAGTTTTCTTATGATAATTAAAATCCAATTTTTCTTACATGATTAAATATTTAATTTGATTATTACTTCCCAACTATAACACGGTGGGGGTTAACCCTCTAATTTCTACAATTTTTGGAATTTTGATTTTCGCTAGGCCAAAATATCATGTAGAGTATCATTTATCGTGAATTATTAATTATCTAACTTATACTATTGGATAAGTTAGATAATTCTTTGGCACGCCTTCCTCTGAAATTTTCATGAATTTTTTAATGATTCTAAAAAATATTCATAACGGAAACTTTTTTGAGCCCACGCGTCCTTATGCCAGAAATTCTCTGAACCTCCAACAATTTTTTTAATGAATTAAATGGTTTTCGTGAAATCATTTATCAGAATTTAAAAAAACAAAAACTTAAAATTTAATTTAAAAATTAATTTCAGGATTCAATTTACTGGGAAAATCCGACACCATAATTAAAACATTTCGTTTGGCTTCATCGTGATGATAGTATTTTATTCTCGTAATTCAAATTGGGAGTCATTGACTGTTAAAGGAAATCGTATTCAATTTTATCCACTATGGAATATTTTTAATTGAAAAAAATTAAATCCTAAAAATCAATAATTTTCTTCACATTTTATGTTTTAGGTATCCAGGAACAAAGTTGGTTCCTTGCCTGTCTACTGTCAAATGTTTTTTTGGGCAAAATCGATTAAATCGTTCCAATTTCAATGAAATTTCCAAGGGTGGGCGTTATCGATTTCAGCAGTCGCTATTCATTACTTTCGGTTACACATGGGTAAACTTATATTTCTCGTCTCAATAATATTTCATAAATGGCTTGTCCGATTTCCTCAAATTTGGAAACAGTTTTAAAATTCATGTTTTCTAATTTATATCTAATAATTTACTTGAGAGGCATTTTTCAAATATATTTTTTATTTCAGTTGGCTCTTCAGAGCTTGTAGATCTTTGGCCGCCCAAAACAGCCTTCTTCACGCCTGCCTGTTTTGGGCTACTGCTTTACAGTTTGCTACATTCAGCCTTTTCACATCTTTGTCGATTCGGACTTTCTGAAGAACCACGACTTGGGAGGCTAAGTCTTTTACCAACTTTACTGACATTTATTGTTGTTTAGAGGCATCCTGATGGATTGCTTCGATCCATATATACCGCCCATCTTAATCTCCTTGCCTTCATATCATGATATATTAACTGACTAGTCAAATTCAAATTAAAATATAAAAATAATAAAATGTTTCCTTAGTACATATATATTGGTAATTATCTAAAAAATTACCACCTAAAATTTGACTACTTAGTAAAAAGTCAAGTAATTAAAAGATCAGTCAGAAAGACTAAAATAATAATTTAAATAATTAATAATTACTCTCTTAAATAATTATGACTGCTGTCAATATGCAAGCATGACGGTATGGAACCTGTTGCAGTAACATCACATGGTTTTAAGCCCATCAAAGCTGTTAATTAATTAACTTCATTCTTAATAATATAGTTTGATTTTTAATGATTCCGTCGTTCAGAACATAACTGTAGCGCTACCTATCCAAGGCTAGAATTGACAGCCAGCAGGATGTCCTGCATCCTCTTCATTGTATCTACTTCAGGAAGCTGTCCTGTCCACTCTGGAGTATCCTCACAACTCTCAGGATCGTGAGTTAGTTTCATTTTGGTTTCGCTTGCAATCATTTATGAACTGTCAATCATTTGTAGTTAGTTAGGGATAGCAAATTGACGACGGAACATTCGGTTTTCTTAAACCGATTTAAGTCATTTATGCAAAAGAATTTATAGGAAATATAAGAATTATCTTATGGTTAATCAATTCCTTAAAAGAAATAAATATCAGTCGTGTAATCCTATCTATAAGATCTTATTTTCTCGTATTTATTTTCTTCAATTTTTTTTATTAATGCTCGAAAGTTGATAAAACCACAAAGAAATGACGTGGTTGTGAAAAATGTTTTATGTGAACCCTGAAAACTGAATTTAACAGTTGTGAATTCAACTGAGTGAATGTAGCAGGATAGTTTGCGGGAAATCAGGCAAGGCCTGTCAGCAGTAGGAGACATCTTAGAAATCCTGTGAAATTACTAAGGGTTCTTTCATTTTAGAAAATTCAATAAATAGAATAAACTAATAATTCGTTAAATGAGATTCCATAGTTGAATCTATAATACCAGAATAGTTCTCCTAAATGGATTCTATTGGTCCCTATTCAAACATTTTTTGTTACCATGTTTTTTTGGCTTTTACATGTTCATTGGTACATGTGTATTTCTATTTTAATACATGGTTAAACATGAGTAGACACGTATCTATTTTTCATAAATTTAATTACATTATTACGATTTAGGTACTAGAAGAGGAATACATTAAGAAAGATTTGTGAAAATTATTATTTTACTGAATTATAGTAAGGCATGAGGAGAGATGGTAAAGACATCTTTGTATGGACATTTTGATTTTGGTTTTTGCAATTAAGATCTTCATTTTCGCACTATATGTAACGGATATACAAATATTTAATCTTTTTCTATAAAAAGACGATAGGGGTGCGGTAAAATTTACTCAAATAGTAAAAATAAATATTTATTGTAACCCATCGTTTCTTCCCAATTTGAAGTGCTTTATCAGAGCTAAAAAATACGAACAACTTAAATAATGTTACAAAGTAAGAAATTAGATAATATGATGGAAAAGTAAACTAAGCTACGGCTAAAAATGATTTAAAATAAGTGAGCATTTATACAGAAATTAACATAGACAATGAAAGGAATAAAAAATGATTAATTATTAAATTAATTTGTTGTTAAAATTGAATTGATTTTCTTTGTTCATTTTTAAATGATTTTTTACATATTTCAAATTATTTTTAGCCATAACTTAGTTTACTCTTCTATCACGTTACTTATTCTATTACTTTGTTACGTTATTTTAGTTGTTTGTATCTTTTTTAGCCCTGACAAAACCATTCAAATAGATGTTAAACAATGGTTCGAGATAAGTGGTTTATTTACTATTTGCGTTATTTTGACCGTTTTTTTCTCTCTCTTTCTAAAACAGAAAATAATGGATTAAAATAGTACAGTATAAATTAAATACAACATTTTTCTACCGTAGGTACTTAAAGGTATCTGAGGTTTTGATGTGTCCATTCAGTGAGAACTGTACTTTAATATAGGCGCCTCCGCGTGATAATTAAAAAA
This sequence comes from Halyomorpha halys, assembly GCF_000696795.3. Taxonomy (NCBI): domain Eukaryota; kingdom Metazoa; phylum Arthropoda; class Insecta; order Hemiptera; family Pentatomidae; genus Halyomorpha; species Halyomorpha halys. The sequence continues at coordinate 954,979 of NW_027108072.1, read as the reverse complement.
AATAGGAGAACAAATAATAATTAAACAAGATAGATAATAAATAAATTATAATAATTAAGAGATACAAGTCAAAAATAGTAGAGGTGGGGGGAGATACAAGAGAAGAAAGGACATTAGGTAGTGTGATTTTTTTTTACTGCACCCAGAGCTTCTTCCTTTAACACGGTCAATCAACGTTCTTCCAATTAACTCATTTCCTATTTACCTTTAAAAATGGTACCAATATCACAGACTTAGTTTTTAGGGCAATCTTGTGTGGTCGATAATCATCAGAGATAAATAATGGTTAATAAATTGTTTCATATATTTTTAACCTCACCAAGTGATTAGCGAGTTATGACGCTCCGAGAACAAAAGTAATTTAATCAACTTCCAGATTTGCTAAGAACAAATAAGGATACAGCAGAATATACAGAACCTACAAGATTAGATTCCCTTCCGAGCTGGAGAAATAACAAGGTAGTGGTACAACTGAGGTCTAATTAATAAGGACTGCACAGTATGACTCTCCCAACTCGTGTCCTCATGTTGGCAGTAGGGGCTTCTACTTAATTCCAAACTCGACAGTCAATCTAACTTGAGCAATTTGTAAATTGTCGGAATCTCCCCTCCATCTAATTTGGAAAAACTGTCTGGATGATCCCGATGTGGCCTGCGGTGTACCGTACCCCTAGGGGAGACTTCTTCGTCTCTGTCATCGGCCTTAGGGGAGGATTACAGATGCCTACCGGAGGGTGTAGGATTCATCAGGCTAATTTAGGGGGTGTTAGGCCCAAGTGGTATTGGCTTGGTTTTTGAAGTTTCTGTCGTAATTTTGCTAATGGTAATCTACACTGTAAATTAAAAAGTTCATTTTTTTTTATTATTTATTTATTGATATTTACGACTGTATTAAAAATATATACAACAAGTAAATTTCATGTTAGTTATACAATGGCATGTTACCGACAACTGGAGAATCTAGGCGCTAGATACGCTAGGCGCCTAGGAGGATTAACAGTTACATGAAAATTAAGGTTTTAATGGATGATTTTATTTGTGACAAAGTAAGGAACATTAAGGATTTTAGATTGTAAGGATTGATTACAAAAGGAATTTAAAGGTTTAATGGAGGCAAAAAGCTCGACTCCGTACGTCCAAATAGGCCTTATCTATATAATGTAGATCAGTCTTTTGTAATGGATTGGAAGTTTTGACCGTTTGTATAGTAAGTGCTGTAATAGTCGAAATCAACGTGCAGTTTCCTGTCTTAAATGAGGATTCCTAGTCGGTCTTTTGTTCAGATGTAGTCCTAGGCAACGGATCTGTTCGACGGGAATAATTGGGGTATGATTAAAAGTGGGGCAGGAAATCATGGGTTTACGGTTAAGTGTAAATAAGATTTGGTGGATTTATTTTAATTCTCCAGTTTTTACACCATTCTTAAAGAGTGATGATGTGGGATTGGAGGGTTAGGGATACAATAAATGGATTAATATTTGCTGATAATAGACATGTGTCATCGGCATCGGATGTGAGTACAGTATGGTTAAATTAAAAAGTAAAGCATAAATTAATAAACATATGTGTTTAATGGAAAACTGATGTGTTAACTTCATGAAGAAATCATAAGAATGCAGAGCTGTGGTAGTACTTCTCACATTAACAGTCTAGAAAATTATTGTAGGAAAATAGTCCCCCGTGCTGGGCTTGATCGGGGCTGAATGATAGCATGATCCAAACATTGTAAAATATGATAAAACAGTAGAATATGATAAAACAGTAGAATATAAATAGAAAACGTGTAAATAATGACTAAAAAAAAAAAAAAAAAGAACAGTAAATAAGTAATGAATAGTAAATTAATACTTAATAGAAGTAGTGGGAAATATGGTAAAATTAAAAGGAAGAGTGATTAAGTAAATGAGGTATGAGTATGGTGCAATAACAAAGTATGGGGTTGGTGAATTGATTAGCAAAGGAATGAATAGACGTGATAGAAGAAAAATAGAAGAAACCTGTATCCGGGTGGTTTTAGAATGAGGTAAGAGGTAAGATGATCTGATGTGGGGTGTGTGTAACGGGCAAATAAGCAAAGATATTGAAAATTAGGATATTTTATATCATTTAATATTTTTTTTCTGTTTCGTCCGTTGAAAACCGTTACAGACGTTTGGCATCCCCACCTGATTTCTACTTTTCCCACATCTTATTAACTCATCTTTTGCCTAACTGTAAGGTATGGTCTAGTGAAAGTTACACGTTGATATGCCCCATATAACAAAAAAAAATGAAGTTTTATATATTAAGTATTTTATATACTTATATAATAATACTTAATAATAATAGTATTAAATATATATATATGTATACTATAATACATATATATTTTTGGATTATATATATGTATTATTTAATATATATAATTTTGGATATATACATACGTATATGTATCTCTTCATATTTTTATGAATTTACGTACCTTGTATATAAATATTTATGTGTCCATTTTCTATGTAAATCTTTATCTAAATTAATTAACTTATAAAAGAGGAATAAAAATATAACTAATTTTCATATTTTTTAAAAAATTTAACTGGGCTTTCCATAGAGGTTATTACTTAGCTTTATGTTGGGTTACTTTCTCCTTCGCCCCTACAAACCCTTATTAGCTCTAAGGTATTACACTCTCATATCTGCCAATTTCAACCTAGGAATATTTCATATCTGTCTGAGCTGTATTTCCCTGAGTAATAAGAACAAGTTTTCTATGGCTTCTTAGAGAGTCCGCCTAGATAGAAGCTATTCCTACTAGGAATAGGTTCACTGTATTTCTTGTTTGAGATTTTTCAATTACAAGAGTAGGTCCTTCCAACTTTCTTTCAATTTATCTTACCCATATTACTCAATTTTGTTTTCAGCAAGTATTTAATGGACGTTAACATTTTTTTGTTCATCCAAAGTAATTGGGTTCAGTTCAAACACATGTCAACGCTCTGTACGCTTAATATAACCTGCAAACACGGATGGCAACTGTTATTAATTCTTTTAAATAAATTTCGCAAAAACAGTTACGGTCTGGCTTTTATTTTATAATTAATGCATAACTGTTATGAAAGTTTTTCTATTTTTAAAATTAATGGATAACTAAATAAATTATTGAAAGAATTTTTATTTAAAATTATTACTCTTTGAATAATTTTTAGTTCATTGAAAGATGGTCCGGGTGCGGTAAAAATAAAATTTAAATTATTGTATTAAATTAAAAATAACTTAAATAACGAATAAACTATTTATTATAAGCTAACGTTTTGAAAAAAAAAATACAAACAACTAAAATAATGTAACAAAGTAATATAATAAGATATAATGAAATAAAAATAAACTAAGGTATGGCTAAAAATAATTTAAAATATAAAATAAACTTTAATATCAAAATGACAGTAAATTAATTTTTTTATAATTGATAATTGACTCTCTGTAATAATAAAAGGAAGATAGTTCGAGTTCAAAGAAAAATACTCAAATAGTCATAAAAATGTTCGATTTGAGCTTTCGTTTCGAACGTTTCGATCCACATTGCAGGGCTAAAAAAAAAAAAAAATACAAATACTTAAATGAGGAAAATAAGCAAATAGATTATAAATTAAAATTTATCTAAGGCTGGCTGATTATGATAATTTCTAAGAAATTATATGATGTAAATTAAGGAAAATATAAAAGATGTACAGTGAAACGTAAAATCAAATAAAAATAACTAAAAGGTTTCAGAAATTAATGAAAATGGAAATAATTTATTTAATATTCTAATATATACGGATACAATAGTAAAAAGAAATAAAATTTTCAAAAATGGATACAATAAATATAGTATGGTCAAGAAAAGAAGATACATAAAATAATACCTCTATTTTATATATTTTATTTTCCGAAGAGTGTAAATTCTATAACAAAAACATTAATTTAAAGTAATGAATGTAAGTATAAGTTGGAACTAAGATATGAATATAAGCTACTGATAAAATTTATAATTATAAAAGACAAGAAATTTTCTTAAGTTAATTTGTTCATTTTGGTCGAAGAGGAGGTCATAACACAAAAAATATTAAAAGCCAATCCTTCCCGGCCTTTAAGTTAGTTTAAGTATAGTTGAATGAAGCAATGTTTAAAAATTGCCTAAAATTGGAAATCGGCGTGAATTAAAATATAGTTTACTTATTTTATTTGCCATAACTTAATGTTATTCTCTTATTTGATTATATTATTTTAGTTCTTTGTATCTTTTGTGAAGCTCTGCTGATTGTGATGAATCATTGGCTCATAATAAATAGTTTATTTACTATTTGAGCTATTACTTGACCATCTTACTTTTATACATTTTAGTTCAATGTATATTCTTTAAAACAAAACAGTTATTGGATTGATTGGACCTTGGCCACTACTCTGGTGTATTCTGTTTGATAGTTACCGTCATGGCAGTACTATTGCATTACTCAGTAGTACATGTTGCACGCAGTACACCGCGACACTTTACAGGCATGACAGCATCTGCCATGCTGCAAACTGTATGACAGTGACTTAAGTTCAGTTCAGTAGTGATTACTTTTAGTATTTAAACTTATTTTAAATCAACAAAAAATTATATTAGTGCCATCTGGCTCTTTCTTATCTAATTTCTGTAAAATATATTTGACAGTTATATTTAGAATAATTCATTTGCGCAGGCTGTGATCATTATATAATTTAACGTTTTTTGTCAGATTTTTTTTTAAATATTTCATTATAACTTTTTATTTTAAAAGAGGATTTACTCCTTAAGTATCTTTTTTTAGATTTTTCATGAAGCTATGAAAACCTGTAAAATATTAGCCGTTGTAAAGGTGAATGGCTATTTATATAGCTGAGGGAGATAGGAAATTTATGGGCCATGGCAGAGGTTCATCCAGCCATTAGCACAATTTATTGCCTTAATCAGTTCACTTCAAGCGATTAGTTCAGCTTAGTTTGACTCCGATGTCTAGTTGCTCTTTTTCTATTTTTTTTAAAAAATAAGCCATCAATATTTCATGATAAGTGGTTCACTATTGAGCTGAAAATATGGTGTTTATTTCCTATTCCCTTAATTCTAGATTGATTGTATTTTTCGAAGAACTATTTTTTTTTTCTAGATTGGCTTATAAAAATTTTAATTTTCAGGACCTCCGAAATTATATAAGGGAACCCTTATATTTTATATATCCTTAAATTTAAAATAAATCAATTTACTAGTGCATGATCTTAAAAACGATTTAATACCTATTTTCGGCATATCCGAAAACATTTTAAGGAACCTGGATATATTAAAAATCAGAAAAAGTAATATATTGTATATAAATATGCAAGCTTGCGATCGTCAAATGGATTTTATTTTCTACACCTCGTAAAATACATAAAGGAATTCCAATATGTTAAAAAAAATATTATAAAACTATAAGCAAGCGAGAAATCATAAAATCTATATATTTCATTTTATTTACTCTCAGCTTTATCAGAGGACGCTAATATTTTATGAATCCTAGAAGATAAAAATAAATTGATTCGCAAGCACCCGATCTTAAAATCTACTTTATTATCATTTCCATCATCATTTCATTCTATTCATTATCCTATTTGAAAACATTTATGTAAACCCTATTCTTATATAAATTATACAAGTTTAAATAAATCGATACGCAATTGCGCAATCATGATAAAAATAGGACATAATGTTCGAAATATATCATCCGTATTGCACCCCACTGAAAAATTCCCACTACCACTGTTCTTCATAGATTTAGAGCCACGACACAATAGCGAAATTTTTCAGGATTTTCATCGGTACGATTTGTGCAGCCCAGGCAGAAATCTATAATAATGTAGTGCACTAACTGTCAAAACATGGGACACACAAAGAATGCGTTAAATGTGCCTGCCTCCATGCATCAAACACCTGCCAAAAATCAAGAGATGAGCCAGCCAAATGTACACTCTGTTCGAAAGACCATCCGGCAACCACAGAGGGTGTGAGGTCTATAAGAACGCATATATGCAAAGGACCCATGTAGGACATTAAAAACCCTGGAGAAAAATCGCACACACATACGTCCTGAAGTTGGAAATTTCCCAAATTTTCAAGAATTGCAGAAAAATGCAACTCAACTCAACCAGCAACAACCTTCTGTCTCAACCATCTCAGACCAAAATCGCCAGGAATACAGAAGACCTCAAACATCTCAGACCAACATCGCCAGGAACACAGAAGACCTCAACCATCTCAGACCATCATCGCCAGGAATACAGAAGACCGCAACCATATTCTGAAGTCACAAGGAACCAGCAGTTTCAACGTCAGGCGCTTCACGCCTCCCATTCCTATCCCCAAACCTCTCATTCTCAGTCACAAACTTCTCGTCCGCCTATTCCTTCCCATCATCTACCTCTAAAGGTTAAATTACCTCCAGATTAACTATCCTCATGAATATGAGATCTGGAATCCAACTGACCGTGGTACTGGTACTGGTACTAGTATTTGGTGGGGGGAACAAGTCCGGCAACTGGGCCTAGTGGTCCTTTTTGCCAACCCCTGACGGCTACCTTCCCGCCGCTTACTAACCAAGGTGGGAGTGTTAAGATTCATTCCTCGGCACCGCCGAAAAATGAATGTTAACTGCCCGAGGTGGGAATCGAACACAAAGTTCTGAACCAAGTGCACTGAAATCTGTGCCCCGACCCGCACGGCTGTCACGCCCCTACTGACCGTGGTAGCGAAGAGTATGAAGGCGTCAACTTTAGCAACCACGATCTTCAAATCCAACCTGTGCGACTTTGAAATTTGATTTGTGACGGAATCATGGAATGAATATCGACCTAACGATTATGGCTAGAATACATTAGTAACCTACATTACCCATTAGGATAACCATAAGTTGGAGAGACTAATAAAAAAAAACAATGCTGAATATGAAATAAATATTTTATTTATTTGACCTTCGTAAATTATCCATAATCGTGTAATTAATAAGAGGTCATTGACATCAATGATACATAATAAAGTTGAAATTTGATGGCCGTTAGTGATAAAAAATTAAATAAACAGACAAAGATAAGAAACAGGATTAAATATTAAACCTATCAATAAACGAGTTATCATAGCGAAAAATATTAGATTATATTTATTTAGGATGCATAAAAACAAGCCTGTATCAGTTAATACTTCATAGCTGTAATAGATTTTTTCATATTTCAGCCAGGCTTGAAGATTATTGTTGTCTCTGTGACCAATCATGGTATTTCTGTTACGTCAAATTAATATCTAAATGGGATCTTCCCTCCTGACATCGAGTACAGTTCCATCACATAGAATCATTTAACACGAATTGCAACAACGTTTATTTTTTTTTTATCAAGGCAATCCACAGCAATAGTGATGTTTGTCTAGATATCTACAGGTGACCAACCTATTCTAATAATGGTGGGAGTCAAGTTTTTCATTTTTTAAGACCGCCACTTAAGAAAAAAACACACCCAGGCAGGATTAGAACCGGCGCCGCCCGCAGATCTCATAACGATAGACCTAGGCCTGAGCCACGGACGGTCCTGTTTTCATTCTTTATAGCTACAATTGGTCTTATTTGTACTTTCAGTTGGATTTATGTTCATTTTGGACTTAATTTCACAAAATAGAGGATGTAAAGTTTCAAAATATTGAGAATGTGCGCTGAGTTTGAAACATCGACCACTTAATTTCATGAATTGTTGTTATAATCGTAAAGATATTATACAAATAAAGATATTATACTATAAAAATTATACAAATAAAGAAATTTTGTTACGTCGAATATTGGTCGATTTACGATGATAATGTTTACAATCTCTCAACCAGATCATAATCCAAAAAAGAATATGAGGTAGCATTCTCTTTCCACCACGTCCTTAAAAGTATAATTAGAAGCAATCTTATCTTACCTTTAAAACATCTCCTGATTAAGAGTAGAGGAATCTGAAACTAGGATTCTGCGTGGAACCGTTCCTAGCGCTGTCATTTTTATCTATGCTTAGAAAACTTTACTGATAACGATTGTTAACGTTATCTCTGAAATAAAAGCTTATCAAATTTTTCATGATGATTTTCTTGTTCAGCGAGCGAAAATACATTAATAATTAATAATTCGTGTTTTGAATTGTATATAGCACAAATATCTCAGAAAATACTTTTTTACTCTATTTCCAAAGCAACACTGAATCCTAAGAGCTTATTGAATCCTAATCTAATCTACCTATAGTATGGAATGTATTATTTAGTAGTTGCTTATCATATCAAGCAGATTGAGTGGCTTAATTGAATGAGCTTAATCCGCGATTGTTTTAATATTTACCTTAGCCAAACATATCCCTACTTGATAACTTAGGTTCCAAACAATATTTTCTCTCCTGATTACAGTTTTTTTTTTCAAAAGTAACTAGCCCTAATATATGGTATCAATGTTATACTTAATTCTGACATTTTTTTTTCCTAATTTATTTTAGAAATATAAAAGACAAATTATTTGGAGTAATCTATATGTTGTTGTCTAACAATAGTACTAAATCAAATAAAGTGGTTTACAGCCAGATCTCTTTGTCGAACCTATTGGTTCTTATTCGACGCATAATATAATGTTCTTTCTTTCTTTATTTTTTATCATTTCTTTATCACTAGGAACCATCGCTAAGGATTTAGACGTGAAAAACTGAAAGTAAGAACTACATATTATTAGGAAAAAAATAGTATTTTCTCCGATGTTCAGAACGGTTTTAGTTCTTGAAACATTAGGCCTGTTCACTACATGTCTCTGAAGAGAAAAGTTCTATAAATAGAAATCCTCTAGAGCTCCAATATTTTGCCAATATTGCCAATTTGTTAACAGGTAACAACTGTTTTATGAGAAATGAATAATTTTATGACGTTCCTGAACCCCCTACTTCGAAGTAGGACCCCACCACCTATCATCAGAACACATCATACAGCCCCGACAGCCAACACCTGTTGGGCACGAGATGATTTATTACCAGGAGGAGCAGTTTGTCTTCATCTGTCTTCCAGTTGAGTCTTCTTTATCAGTCCTAATGGAGGTGGATATCTTTCTGTCCTTCTCAGCTGAATTGCTACATATTCCCCAGAACCTTCTCGAACAGGTTGGTCTGCTATTTAAGACAGTATAAAAGGTACAGTACCTTTAAGAAGTGCTTTAGGAAAAAACGATAATGATATTTTAGTTTATATTTTCTGTTTTTTTTTCTCTCTTTCCGCCTAATTATCGTTTATCCATCACTATTTATAAAGTTAAGTTTATCACTATTACTTTGTATTATATATATAATCTGTTCACTTTCTTGAGACTAGTTATTATTTAAATAAAATAAATTCTATCCAATTTAAGTAAAAAAACTTTATTTTTTTTAAATTTCCAACGTTTCGGCCAATTTGGTCATCTTAAATACAATTTGAATAGCCTGCAAAAATTTTTTAAATGATTGATGTGAGTGTAAAATTGTATTCAACATTGCCCTTGAAGATGGCCAAATTAGCCGAAACGTTGGACTTTTGATGAAATAATGAGTGTTTTGAGACTTAAATTGGATACAATTTATGTTATTTAAATAATGTATTATTATATGAATAGTAATGAGTACGTCATTGTTAACTCAAACAAATTTTCTACTTTGAAAGTGAGAAGATATGATTATGTAGTTTAGGCAACCAATAATATATTAGTATTATTATTATATTTGTATTTCATTTATTATATTTTTATTTTCACTTATTGGAATATAATAGTAAGTAGAAATACTTTGATCGTATTGAATTTTGAATTAGAGTTTTTGATGGAAATAAACTTTGATTGTAAATAGCCCAGTTCAAATACGAAACTGAATTACACATTTACCTTATGTTATTAAAAGGGATGTTATTGCTTCTTTTTCCGTAAAATCGAAGTACCATCTTAGACTATAGACTTTATGATTCTTCAAACAATAATTTTTGCTTGTTATTTATTAACTTTAAAACTTTATATAATAATACACCTAGTATATTTGACGTAAGATCATATTTGTATGATACAGGCATTTAAAGAAACTACCCATTGGTAGCACTCTAAAAACATTTTCACATTATAAGGTCTCTAGGCCATATTCTTTTCAGGCGTCTCGGAGGATTTTCAGTAATTGAGGAGAAAGCAAGGTTAGAAACTAGTGGGTGATTAGGGAGTTTCTGATAAAAAAATAAAATCTACCGGTTGGTCTAGATACGATTTGGGAGATTTGTTCCACATTTTTCGAACAAGGTTTCTGGACTGCCCCTGCAAGGGACGAAACCGTTATTAAATTTATTTATTTCGTTTGCGAATTCCGCAAATCGAACTTAATAAAAATAAATGGAATAATATTACGGATCCTCCCTTGCGTTACATAATTTATCGAAGGCGACCCAAGGGTGACTGCCTGAGCCTCAACCTATTGGACCAGATGCTTCCTCTTTGATCCTTTGGGACTGTTTTTGCTTTATCCTTTGATCCTCCCGCCTCTTCAGGATAATTAGATCCTTGTTGGTTCTTGGTTCGCTCCAGGCTTTTTAATTTTTTTTCTTACATGACATCACAATTACAGGTTATTTGAAATCTTGAATTCCACCACATCGTAAATTTTAGCTAGTAAATTTTGCTATAATTTTCACTTTATTTTTATCTCCATATTTAGGCTCAAGGTCATTCATGTTTTCAATTAGGTTACTTAGTCTCAAAATTAGTTCATTTTTTTAAAACACTGAAATCAAAATTATATTTAAGCGCTTGATAATAAAATATATATTCCTAAAATAACTTACGGTTAGTCAGACATCGAAAATTTACCAACTCTTATTTTTAGGTTTGTTTTGTTACTTCTGGTGAATTAAGTAAATATCAAGGAGGCTGTTTCAGTTCTTTATCTGGAGCCAGGGTTAGGAATGTTTTAGTTCTCGCTATCTCCTTGTTTACTATTTCCTATCGGCCATTCCTCTTTCCTGATTTAGTGAGCATCCTCTTAGCAAATATATCTGCCTCACCTCTTCGCTCTAATCCCGGTAGTGTCTGCTTTCAGATCTTCAAGTATTTATAGAAGGTGAACATCCTGAGGAAAAAAAGGAACTCAAGTTCATTGGCAGTTCATTGGACTAAGATAAGTTTGACGTCATTAGGGTTTTTCTCGGTTGTGAGTGGTTGGCTACCTCTAGTTTACTAACGCCTATCTATAGCAATATGTTTCTCCGCATTCTTCTGGTTTATACATCTCGATGTGAGAAGTAGGAAAATTTTACTAAAAATAAAAGGAATTAAATGATAAAAAGCAGTACAATAATTGTATTCACGTTTTCAACGATACTTGACTTTGCTTATTTATTACATATATTTACTTATTATTTTATTTAAAATATGAGCTTAACATTTACACAAAAGAATAGATTTTGTATTTTTGTTTTTGGTGTGTAAGCTCTCGTGGATCACACAAAATGGTGTCGTGAAAGATTTTCTTTTCCCTTCACCATTCGTGGCACCTAAAGGGGAAAAAAGGCCTAAAAATAAAAAATCTAATTACTAAGAAATAAAATTTTTGAAATTCCAGGTCGTTTTTAATACGTAGAAGAAATATTCATGTTAAATATGAAGTTTATTCAACCAAGTATTTAATCCTAACCATGAGACACACTTCTTTTTGTAGTATGTGGCCATTAAAAATGCCGCCATCTTAGAATGGAATTAAAAAATATTTTTCCTCTATCTTTATAAATAATCAAGGAATATTAATAACCGAAATAGTTGGTGGTAATGAAGAGTTCCGGGGATCATTGTCGACTAACTTGTGAAATTGTAGCCAATACTTTCTTTTTTTTTCTAATTATTTATTTAATGTAACTTACAACTGTACAAAATAATACAATAGGTAAATATGTAGTATGTTTCATATACACTTGAAAATCTTGGGAAGGAACCACTCATTGGTGGTCCTTCAAACATTAATTTAAATTAGAAGATCCCGTGGCCATCTTCTTTAGCCAATTCTTCTGATAGTCTCGGCGAAAAGCCACCGACGGCAGTTGTTTCTTTTTCTATTCGATTTTAGACTGCGTTTTGAAACGAAAATACTTCCAAAAAAAAATTAATTTTTAAAAATTTCATGATTTAATTGGGGGAGATGGATTTAACTTTTTTTTTCTTGTTCTTTACCATTATTCAAAATTATTAACAAAAAAAGGATATAATATTAATGATAAAACCTAGCCCGGTTTTAGGCTTTAGCCAAGCATTTTATCACCATTATTCGTTTTTTTAATGTTATTAAGTTTTTATTAGAATATTATTTTTTTTCACAAGTACTAATAAATTATTATTGCAGGATAGCTATTTTATACTTTAAAATATAGTCATTAAAGAAAAAAGGTTTTGGTGTTGTTGTTTTATTTTTATAAATTGTTGAATTCCATAAACCTGTACCGCCCTGCTGAGCTTAGCGCCATCTCTAACGCTTACACAAACATTTTTTTGGGTAGTGAATGTTCTCTTAGTTAATTTATTAGGTAAATAAGACCATAAGATAGAAAAGGAAACAAATATGTTTTCCCAAGCTGGCCAAAAGCCATTGCTGAAGTGGCAAAAAAGTCGAATTTGTCAGACAGCTGTCTCATTATCCCCTAGAGGTATCGACGGCTGGCTGGAGAAAAAGTTGCTGGAGAGAACTAATAGAGCCTAATCTGTAGGGCCCTGGATAAACATCTTCAAGTACCTCTGGACCACATGGCCATCCACTTAGCTCACGCTGCGGTTCCTTCTACAGACCAAACATGTTTAAGTCTCTACATTCCATGTCTCTCTGAATTGCGGACACCATCTGAAGATTATTTTTGTATAGTGATAAATGTTTTTTACGTAGATACCTTGAGTTAGGTTGCACAGGTTTAAGTATACTAAATCTGATTGATGCCTTTCTATAAAAATAAAACTATATCATATTGTTTACCCAAATAATGTTTAATTCAACAAAATAAAAAGAAAGAAAACATTTATTTTGTTTTTAATTCACAAATCGCCATGATGGGTGCTAATAAAAAAAACTCCCGATGAAACTGGAGACTTTATGCAACTTTTAGCTTAACATTTTAAAATAAATTATAACTTATGTAGCCCAACTTTATATTTTTATTCATAAATCATCTTTGTTTTGTTTTTCTAAAGGAATTGTGGATAATGCCCTTCAATAATTTAAAAATTACTAACAGCTACATGATTTCGTTTAATTTTGTATTTCTTTCTTAAAATTAAAAATAAAGCATAAGAACTCTTACATAATTTTTGTCCTTGCAATGGGATTTCGTAATATTCTAGAATTAAATTCAGAGAAACCTACGGTTATCACATCATATGTTTTATGTAATCTATTAAATTATTTTTAAAAAAAACTCATTTTTTTAATAGAAATTTTGTTATATTTTCTGTTATAAAATAATTAAATTTTTATGGAAACTATAAAAAAGGTATGGTAAATTGCTACTGTAAGAAATTTAATTAGAAGAAGAAAATTATTAACACATTTTTTAAACTACAGTAAATTTGAGAAAAATATGATTGGGGGTACGATCAGTAATTAGTGCCAATGTTTCGGCCGGAATTTAAAGCCTTCATCAAGGCTTAAACAAAACAACTCCAGTTTTAGCTAATCTTTTCCGCTAGACGCCCTGACGGAGACCTGGAACTCAGGTCGAAACGTCGGCATAAATAAATAGTTTTTGTTTTATTTATGTTGTTTCTTTGCTGACCGCACCCCCCGACCATCTTCTCCAATAAGAAAAAGTTTATTAGTATCTTTTTTTTTTTTTTAGTAGAGTAAATTGGCTCAAATTTGAGCACTAATAGAGCTCTTTACGATCTATAATTCTCAAAGTACAGTTTTTTTCAATAAATAACAGTTCCAAAAAAATATAAACCAACATTTTGTGAATAGATTTTTAAAAATTTGCAAATTAGTACTTTGGACTAGGTAATTATTACAAACTACTTTATGGTGAATTACGGGGAGTGGATAGATCATCCGTAAGGCAATGAGTTCAAATCCGGCTGTAGCAGATAATTATTATCCGTTACCTGTAGCCGTTGAGTCAAACCTGTGGATTCGGCAGCCTTCTGGGGTCCACCGAGCACCATAAAATACATAAGGTACCCTTAATTGGATAAAAATCTGGCGATCGAGCATGATTCTCACTAATTCACCTCTTTACACAGCAATTGTACTAGTTACAGTGCACCCCTGACCCTCTATGGTTGTAGCAGTAGAGATTTCATTAAATTTATGGTGAACTTCCCTAGCTTCAATTTAATTGCTAATTCACATCTATATATCTAATAGTTTGTGAGATATAGAATTATTAAAATTTGTAAATCTATTTTGGCAAATATTAGGCGTATATATGTTATTAGTACCTTTTTTTTACCAAAGGATACATATTCAAACATTATAATGGTTTATTTGTGTATTTATAAATTTGATTCTTGTTGTATGTGTATTAATAGTTATTACAAGGATAGTTTTTCTACAATTGCTCTAGGTAATTAAGGTAATTGACACCTGATAGTTGAACTGGAGCATATTATGAGCTGGTTCAGATTTAAATAAATGTTGAGTTAGAATTAATGTCGGTAAGGGCAGGGACAGCTGAGACCAGATGTAGAGGCCCAGCCACAACTAATTAATGAGATGTACCTCCACCCTCTACACCTCTAATCTATATAATTACTTGTCTCT
>NW_027108072.1:935364-939776 GCF_000696795.3 Halyomorpha halys | reverse complement strand
GAAACAAAATGGTGGCATAAACCTATTTACTTTGGAAGATATATACAGTATACTAGCCAATCTCCACAAAGATATAAAATCAACAGAGTTAAAAAAAAAAAAAAAAAAAAAAAACGAGCCCGAAAATTAACATCCCCTAAATTCCTAAAACAGCAGAGAATAAAGTTGTTAATCTTCTCCTATCAAATAGGTACCCACGTAAACTAGTCTGTCAATTACTAAAGCAAACACAAACATTGATACAACCACAACCCCAAGAAACCAACAGCGAAAGATACACAATTCAATATACACCAACACTTTCAGAGAATATGAAAAACTCTAAACTAAATCGTATTATATTATGTATATATTTATTGTATATATGTATTATTATATCATTTATATAATAAATAACATGACTTTATATGTATGTGCGCTCCCACTGTGGAATCGTAGGATATCTTTATTTGTGGGATTTTATTTTACTTGCATTTATGTATACAATTAGTTATCATCAATAAGAGAACTATATTGTGGCTGTGTTTTGCAACTTCATTGTTTGCATAGTCATGCCAATTGCCTATTACAGTATGTTCTATATTTTTTGAATACATCCAACTCGAGGTATGGGCCAGAACCAACCTCAATATAGTTGTCTTATTGACAGATCCTCAAGATCCACAGAAATGTACATTAGTAACAGTCAAGAAACAAGTTATCAATGTATGACATACCCATATATTATATGTATATAGGTAAAAAAGTCAATATACTTGACATACGACGTACTCCATTAGATATTCTCCTCACTATTACATCCGAAAAAAATCTTTCCTTGTTTCTTTCATTTCATCTTCTAAAAAATCACTTATATTGTAAACTGAATACTTAATTTAGTTACTTTAACTAAATTAAATTTTTGATTGATTATGGTAAACCTTGTTTAAAAGAAAAAAAGGTTGTCTAATTTAACAGACGATTCAAAGAAAAAATTTATTTTTATATTTATATTATTTTATTTAACAATATAGAATTTAGAAACGCTTATGTCATAGATGCAACTTAAACAAAGCTGTCAGGAACACATCTTATTTTCTTTTTACAACTGAAGGCAGCACCTTCTGCAGTTGCTCGATATTATTACAGTTGAATGTTATTTTATCTCATTTCACTAATTGGAATAAGTTTATGTCGATAATTAAGCTTTGTGATCTGTATAAATTTAAACTCCAGTCTTGTATATATGAATGTACAAATATTTTATGCATCTATAATTTGCATACACACAACGCTGGATGTATTTACTTTATTTAGGATCACAACTGTTCTGTTATCCTCATTCATATTCACTTATTCATTGTAAAAAGAAAAACAAATTTTTTTTATATATTTATTTTAATAATTTTTTAAAACTAAAGACGGTATATTTTTGTTTTGTTTCTGTGTGTATGTATGTCTGTGTGAAAAATTGTTTTGAGAGAGAGAGAGAGAGAGAGAGAGAGAGAGAGAGAGAGAGAGAGAGAGAGAGATATTAATAATAGCATTAATATTGATTCAATATATCCAATGGTTAATATTGAGTCAGAGCCATAGTCGCTAAATAAGCGGGTTTATCCCCCCACCCCTCCCTGGAGGCCTCATGCACTAATAACTTTCCTGATTATAATTCCTGGTTCGAGCTGTGACTGACAGGTTGCGCTATTCCTTCCCTGGACCTAGTTTGGCCATTTTCCTACTATTATAATTACTAGTCTAGAATAGAAATTATTAATATTTGTAAAAAAAAATTGCTGTGGCATCCCAAGCATATAATAATAATTATAATAATAACTCGGTGATCGATGCCGATACCACTTATCGTTCTCTACATAAATCGGTCCAGTGACGCCCCTGGTACTATGTCAGTCTTTACTCAATCATCTACGTTTCGGTGTAACCCTCGCAACCTTTACCCGTTGGTTTAGAGTTTATAAAAATTTTAGGAATCCGTTCGCAACTCCCACAACCCTAACCTTATCTTATTTGCCGCAGTGTTATAACTTGAATTGTATTTACCGGCCATCCCAGGCATATAACTATATTAACATTTTCAAAGACTGGTAAAATTACGAAATCTTGTTCAAAAAATGTCTAGTTTTTTCATGCTCGGAAATACTTCGGCATGTAATAAAATATTTAACAGGTTTTATGTGTACCTTGTTAGTAATTAGTCTGTATATGATAGATTTTAAAACACGAGATACATAAGCCGACGTCACAATACTATTACAAGTATCCATGTTGCATAACAGAAATACAATTTTATATAATTTAAAAAAAAACTATTTTTAGAACAGCTGGAGCACTAAATTTTGGTGCGAAGGATTGTGTGATCAGTTTCAATGTCGGCTGCATACTGAATTCAAAACTAAACTGTCTCCTCCAGTTAAAAAAATCTTAGAAAAGAGAGGAAGCAAAAAATCCAGTAACAGTCTTAGATATCTTTGGTAGATTTAGTAGTTTGAACGCCTTAATCAGAGATAAGCTAAATGCTACTTGACGGTCTGCCTGCGATTGTCACGGGATAAACAATTTGGTATTTAACGATAATTCCAATAAATCCCACCAAATCACATTTACCCTTCGTCATAAACCAATGACCTCTTGCCCAACAGTATCCTTTAATAATACCCCACTTATTCCTGTCGAACAGATCTGTTACTTAGAACTACATCTCGACAATCGACTGACATGGAATCCTCATACAAGACTGGAAAGACAGGAAACTGCTCGTCGATTTCAACTATTACAACATTTACTAGACAAACGGTCTAAATTGCCAATCCATTGCAAAAGACTGATCTACATGACTATTATCTGGACATACGGAGTTGAGCTTTAGGGCTCCACTAAACCTTCGAATTTCTCTCGAATCCAATCCTTACAGTCCAAAATCCTTAACGCTCCTTACTTTGTCACAAATCAAGTCATCCATCTTGACCTCAATGTCCCATATGTTGCCGATTTGGCCAAAACCAGATACCATTCCTTCCATGGAAAACTTCCCAACCAACCAAATCCACTTGTTTCTAACCTGGTTTCTCCTTCATTACCTAATAATCCTCCTAGACGTCTGAAAAGAAGATGGCCTCGGGATCTTCTCCTCTAGAAATGTTATTGGAGTTCTATCAATGGGTAGATTTTCCCCATGTTTGTATCATGTCACTATCTCACCTACATCAAATTTACTTGTTGTTAATATGTTAAACAGTTGTAAATAACAATAAATAAATGATTAAAAAAAAGAAGGAATTTAACGCTCTGCCCGTGACTGTCATGGGATTCACTGTCAATGGGTTAATACTTAGTTTCAATTTTTTATAGTTGTTTATGTTTAAACTAGGCTGACTACATGAATACAGATAATTTTTTGAGCCGTGATTAGTTGAACTGGGGGATCATAAATTTTTTTTTTTTACATTCTCATACCTCCAGATCGTGTGTGTATATATATATACACTCATATATATGAATTTGATTTAAATAAATATATATAATGACTTTAATTAAATTTTGCAATTTTCCTTTAAATTATAAATTTTGAGCCGTGATTAGTTGAACTGGGGGATCATAAATTTTTTTTTTTTACATTCTCATACCTCCAGATCGTGTGTGTATTTATATATACACTCATATATATATGGGGATTGAGTCTCCTTATGAGAAATAAAGTTCTCAAACGATTTTGTTTTTTACGTTTTTAGATTTCGTCGCAACTTATGTAATCGCCAATACTTAAAACTTATTTTTAGCGATTTACTCTTTCAGTATGAATTGGATTGAAAAAACCTCCGTAATAAAATAAATATAAAATTATATTTTCTGTGTTTTAAAATACCTTAATTAAAAATACCTGAATTAAGAGGGCTGGAGAAGAACTGAATGAGTCGGGTCGGCGAAGTACCAAGATATTTTTGTTTTATTCAGGTAAATGTAAAGCATCATACATAAAAATTCCGTTATAATAAGTCACATAAGAATATTAATAAAATTTTGAATTATTTATTTATGATTAGTTCCAATTTTATGACGTATTATAGTAATATATACATTCTAACATCGTTTTCTTTTTGTTTTTTATTTTCTTATTACATTATTACTCTTATTTCTAGTACTTTCAAGTTCTTAGGAATACTTCTAGGGGAAAAAAAATCGAACTTGAGGAATGGGGGGCATCTTGAGCCACGAGAGTCGGGGTAAATTGCTCCCTACGCCCCCTCGTTCGGATAAACGAGATTTTAGGGATAGTAACATTTAGAAGTAGCTATATATAATAATAAAAAAAAATCCACTTAATTATGCCTTCATAGCTGTTTAGTAGTTGGGTAATCCTTTACTCAGATCCGACATATCCAAAATCCATCAATAATTCCCTTAACCATATTTCTGTA
>NW_027108072.1:904655-935314 GCF_000696795.3 Halyomorpha halys | reverse complement strand
TATGCGTGTAAATTATTAAAAAAAAAACATTTATTGAATACATAAAGAGATTAGATGGTGGGGAAAGATGTGTTAAAGTAAACAATATGCTTAGCTCGTGAACGTATTAGAGAAGGAGCCCTCATATCCTTACAGCTTGTTTGGAAGGACCCACAGGAACTAATTCTACTCAAACCGACATTAAGAGAGATGAAAAAAAATCCTTTTCAATTAACAGTGCTAAGTTAATTCCGTTATAACTGCACCGGATATGATTCACCATATTTAATAAAGTGGGAAGGCAATTAATCAATTTAACATAGTGTAGATGGAGTCAGCAGTGAGAAGTGAAGGCTCATATTGTCAATACTGTGTCCTATCATGTAGGCAGGGCGATTGTATTATTTATTGTATTGTCTTATGAGTGATAATGAAAAATACATTTCATACAAATTAGAACAGCAGAAAAAATGCTCCTGCTTTTTCAACTAATTTGTATATCCTGCATAGTTCATTTAAAAATAATTTCATGTGTCTATAGAAAGTAGATAAATTCAAGAAACAGAATCAGTTCGACATTAAATTATGAATTTGATTTAATAAGTTATTTCTAATTTAATTAATCAATTAGTCGTTGTTAATATAAAGTGGTCGGTAAATATTCCTTTGAAAGGTTATTGTTGCATTCCCGTGCCTGACAACAAATTGGCTTTTGCAAATTTCATAACTGATTACAAATTTCATTTTTTTAATAAATTAAAATAAAAGTTTTTGTTTTAAGGTAGATTTATGTGATAAATTATTACAAATATATAAATGAATCTGTTTTAATTTTTCAAGTATTATTACTAACTTAAATAATTTTAGCTCGTAAACAATTTTACGGTTGCTGTAACATTTTCTCGTGACTCTTTATTATTTTATATGGTATTATCCATTAAATTTATATGATAACCTGTCTGATTATGATAACAAAACAGACTTAGACAAATTTTAGCTGCTGAAGTATTTAATGTTATATGAGAAAATTATAACTTTTGGAATGCTCCAAATATATTTCGTTTCCATTTAAAAATGTCTTAACATCGAAAATAGAATTAAAAATATAAAATGTGAACATCTGAGATTTCTAATAAAATAAAAGTAAAGCATTTAGTTTGTTGATCAACATATAGAAAAAAAAACCCTGCAAAAATCGCTTGGGATCAGTTTTAATTCTACTAAAAAATTTTAACTGACCTCTATATACTCCTGAAGTCTTAGCGACGTTATAGAAACTAGAAGTCCTAAAATAAAAAATATGTTTATCATCTATGTGACCTTAAATAATAAAAAATTACATTTTAGTTTTTATTTATTGTTTATTCTATATGTAGCATTTTTAGGAATATGTCATTTAAATAAATTTTAAATTTGATCGTAATTAAGTATAATTATTATAATATATATTTATTCATTTTTTTCTGTTTCAGGTTTGTTGTAATCTAGACCATTAGACAAGAGTGCACAGTAAGATTACTTTAGTTTATTCTGTAGAAATAGAAATATTTTTCAAGTTAAGCATTAGAATTGCTTTAATTTTTTTTTTAATGTTATCGATTTCGAGGCCATCTTCTTTTCAGACGCCTAGGGTGATTATCAGGTGTTGAAGGAAAAGCCAGGTTAGAATCAAGTCGATTTGGGTGGTTGGGAAGTTTATCATGGGATTGGTATCTAGTTCTGGCTAAATCGGCAACATATGGAACATAAAGGTCCTGATGGATAACTTGATTTGTAACAAAGTAAGGAGCAATATGGATTTTCAAAGGATTTTGGATTGTAAGGATTGGATAACGCTCAACAAAAAAAGCCCAACTCCGTATGTCCAGATAGGCCTCAAGTAGATCATTCTTATGTAATGGATTGGATGTTTAGACCGTTTGTCTAGTAAATGTTATAAAAGTCCGAATCGACCAGCAGTTTTCTGTCTATTCAGTATTGTATGAGGATTCCATGTTAGTCGTTCGTCCAGATGTAGTCCTAAGTAACGGATCTGTCCACAGAAATAAGTGGTGTATTATTAGAGGATACTGTGGGGCAGTTTACGACGAAGGGTAAATGTGATTTGTTAGGATTCATGGGAATTTATTTTAATGCTCCAGTTTTGGCACTATTCTTCAAAGATGATGTGTCGTGGGCGTACGTGGTGAGGATAGTGTTAGGATGGGTTGATACGTCAACTGTTTTAATCTAATTTTATTAAAATTTTTCACTTGTCTAAATTAGTTTATTTTTAAATATTATTAATAAAAATAATAATAAAATCTAATTCTATAAATTCCTTAATAATATTCAATAGAGTCGAAACTTTTGTGTTGTGAGGGAAAAATAAATTTAGATAAGCACTTATACCATTTTGTGAGAATCCGGTATTTGGACTCAGGGGATCTCAAAACTGTGTTTGCATCGAAATTTAGAATTCGAGATTTTTGAGAATCACAATACTTTCCCTTACTATATATTCCATGCACGAGTAGGTGAAAGTAATAAATAATTGGGGCAAGACGATCATATAAATTTTTATGAATGGAGTAACTTGTGTCGAGCAAAAAATAAAAAATACAATCAATTTACAATGTTATCACTCACTCACTGTTGGGCGCTACAGTCCTTGTAGGACCTGGGCCTCTGCCACCACTCATCCCCATGCCTCGCGGTCTCCAACGAGACTCTTCCAATTTTCAATTCCCATCCTTCTCAAATTGTCTTCCAAATCATCCAGCCACCAACGCCTGGGTCTGCCTCTTTTCCTTTTTCTTCCTGGTGCACCATTTAGCATCCTTTTAGGTAGCCTGAAGGGCATTACAATGTTATATATACTATTTATTACCAGCTTAATTTAGGCCTCCGCTGTTGACAATTTCTCACTATCTAAGATGATCACTTGTGATTCCCTAAAATAACAAAAATTTAGATTTTCTGTCATGCATCATTGATATTTCTTTTGTCAAATTATGCACATGGAATGAAAGGACAAGTCGAGTTATTTCGAAATAATGTAATCGTATTTAGAATATCAATAGAAAAATATTATAAATTCTAATATGAATAATAAAAAATGAGGAAGGCTGCATAGCAATTCAAGGATTTCAGATGACGTACTATGAAAGCTTTTTTATCCAATGCATTGTTAATGGTTTTGCGGTCTCTATAGAAAATCCGTTGGTTTATTCTACGCATCTCTTGAAGGGTACATCATTTAAAAGAACCACTCTTAGGTTAGGAGAAGTATGAGTTATTAGGAGTGTAATGATAAAACTTCTATAATTCTATAAATAATAATTTACTAGGTAACCCAAGATTCAATCAATAGATTGTTTAAATTTTCATTCAGTTGTGATAATTTTTCAATAGAATTTTACCTTATTTGAACAGCTTTTTATCAGAACATATAAATTGTCTCAAAAAATTTTTGAAATAATATAATTAAAGATAAAATTTAATTTATTGGAGAAGTTTGTCGGGGGAGCGGTTTAGCAAAGAACAATATAAATAAACAAAACCATATTTATTTATTTTATGCCGACGTTTCGACCTGAGTTTCAGGTCATCATCAGGGCTATAGAACAAAAGAGATAGCAAAAACATTTAGAGAAACATACAAATTGAAAAGGAATAGTATACAAACAAATTTAGAATTTATGATTTAATACAAAATATTGAATTAAACCATAAATGATAAAAAATTGATAACTGATAATTGAATAGTACAAAATTTTAATTGATTGATAATCGTGGAATTGTATGGTAGTAGATTGATAACAGTGACAGATGAAATATAATATCATGTAGGTAAGAAGATATGTATAATATAAGATATGCAAGTAGTGTCTAAAAAACTGAAAAAATAAATTGAATCTACAAATTGATCACTATAACAGACAATGAAAAATAGTGAGTGGCTTATATCTGAATTACTGTGTGAGTAATGACTTATATACCTATACTAAAAATATAAATATATACATTATTGGTTTCATATACAATAGGAAAAGGTAGAATATGGAGAATGGGAAAAAAATAATGTAACAAATATGAGAACGAGAAAGGAGACTTACGTTATGGCCTGCAACTGATTGATTTATGAGTTTTTTGAAAAGTCCACTAGAGTGAGCTACTAGACTAAGGCTAGAAACGTAACTGTCAAGAAAGACCGTTATGACACAGCAGTAGATATGAAGTACCAATGATAAAAAGGTCAAGTTATAGTTTAAAAGAAAAACATAAACCAGAGATATGTAAAAATATCTACACTTCAAAATTTAATTTAATTCTACAGAAATATATACATATAGTCCACAATCAACCTATGAAATACTGGACCAATTTACATGCTATTTTTTTTTTCCAAATTTACTCTGTCGCCATGGCAAGTTTTAAAGCAACGGAAATCCCTTATTTTTCCTGTAAATTAAAAGATACCAACCGAATTTACCTTTTTGGGCGCTAAGCCCAGAAAGTATAATAAGTATTTTTTTTCTGAAAAAGCAAATCATAATCGTTTTTAACATTATCTAATACCCTTCAACTCTATTTTTAAAGAAATTAAAAATTAGTCTTTTTTCCAACTTGAATTATTTGTTTTTGAATATGTTATTTGAATGGTGATTCGATTCCTAGCAAAACTAAAACTAAAATAAATAAATAAAAAAAAAATATTAAATTCAGACACCAGATATTTTATTTCCTATTTTTATTAAATATTATTAGAATATATTTTATTATATATAATTGAAACATATCTTGATTATATGTCATCACCATATAGTACTATTATATATTGTTATTTACTGTTATAAGCTAAATGTATATAATAAGAAATTAATTAAATCATTTATTCAATGTGTAATTAAAATAATAATATATGTCTACTTTTAACTAAGTACATTAATTTATATCAAACTTTCAATTGTGTTTAATTAATCTATAATACATCTCTAAAAATGTTTTCATATAGATAATTTCTCTGAAGTTATTGACAATGTTATCAGCTAATTTACAAATATGAAATCTAAACGTAAATAGGAAAATATCCCATTTTACTTTACGTATGAATGTCTTTCTACTATGAGTCTTAACTACAAGGACCCGGGTTCGAATCCAGCTGTGACAGATAATTATTTATTATTTTACTGTAGCCGTGAGTCAAACCTGTGGGTTCGGGAGCCCTCTGAGGCCCACCCAGCCTCTTAAAGTGAGTACCCTTAATTGGGGAAAAATCTGGCGGTTGAGCGTGATTCTGGCGAAATCATCTCCTTGCACTACCGTTAGTCTACACTTCCTTACAAAGTACTGGATCCCTGATCCAGGGTCAGGCCCTGCATGAGTTTTTGCGGCAAGGATTTATTTTTCCTATGAAATTAATCAAGTAATTTATTTATCGAAATGCTGTGTTAGGTTTAGCCTTATTGTTTAGTTTTTGTTTTCTTATCACACCTCACTTAACTGCTGAGATCTGGGGTTGTTACTTTGTACCCTGGTTGATTAGAACATAACGTCTACATACTCCCCTATAGTAGTTAAGGATCGAGCAGAGGCTATAGACCGGTATCAAATTAATTACTATAGTAAGTGAATCATTACTAAACGTTGAGTACGTTTAATGTAACTAAGACTGTCGTTAAAGTGGAGTATCTCGTAAAACTTAAGTAGTGGCTCCACTTGGTACGGGACCCGTATCTCGCTAGTAACTTTATGCTTATAGTCTCCATCGAGCCAGGGCGTCTAGTAGAAATTTAAAACAATTTATTTTCATTTCATTACAACTTAGGAATAATATTTTTAAATTCATTGAATCAATACTTTCTCCGAAAAATATTAATTTAGTGTTTCATGATGATTTCACTAAAACGTAGATGTATAGATTTAAACTTTTTTTTCATTGTAGTTCCTAGCTTTTATAACTGAAATGAAGGTAATGTTATAATAATAAAAAAAATTTTAGAAGTTAAAATGGTCATTTATAATTAGAACTAGTGTTTTCAGTTTTGACATACATACTTTTGGTCTATGATTGACTACACTTATTACACTATTTCTCTTTGCATTTATGTTCCCTCTTTTTTTTTTTTTTTAATGAGTTTTAGAAAATTTAATAAAAATAATATTAATAAATTTTAAATAAATCCTGTTTAAAAAAATTTTCAAACGATTTTATTTCTTCTCCTGTGATAGTTTTTAGCTCGTACTGTCCTCCAGGACCTAGCTGAAGGAAGAGGATGAGTCCTTAACGCTATTAAGTTATCTTTTAAACAATTAAACCATTTGCAAGGAAATGAGTTCACATCAAAATCTCTATTAGTGCTCTGTTAATTTTAATTTATATGTATTACAATTAATATATTCGCAACTGTCCAGTTCCACAAATATATATGATTGTATTTTAATTTGTGCTAGTGTACAGAATCCTTACTTTTAATTACTTTTGCGAAATGCCTATTAATCATGCAGAATTGTTCTCTAAAGTTTAACAGGTCTATGAGAATATAATGCACATATGCCTGGTTTTTTCTTTAGTAATGTGGTCCTGCACTCTCACGAGGTGTAAAGTTTTTTTTTTATTTTTACTATTGGTACATTATTGGGAAATGGTTTTTGCTGCTTCTACAGAGGCTATCCAGAAGGGCCAATTTTCCAGCGAGGATAATGGCCAGCCACAATCCGATTACTCTGGAAACAAATTATCCAATTTGGACGGGCCAGTATCGGTTGGACAGATCTGCCAGTATTCTCCGCACGTCTGTGGTCTAGATGGGTGTATCGTTTTGGGAATATTTTTACAATTAAACAATATTATATATATATATATATATATTTACCTGTATCGAATCCAAGTTAGTGGATGATGTTGATTATTATTGGTCAACAGTTAAACTAAGAATTGATCTGGTAAGAAACACGCTGAGGAATCATGTATTGTCCTCAACCAATCAATGGATCAAGTACCCACTTTATTGTTTCGTCAAAATATTCTACTCCAGAGAAGATTTACAACTAATATAATAGTATAAATAAATTATCTGTCACAGTGCTACTCAAGTCTTATCCTAGAATCCAATTCACTCAATGAGTAACTCCACTTAATTCACTTAGCTACCACACTTTCGTTCAAAGTGGGGCGAAACGTTGGTTGACATTAGTTTTTTCTATTTTGTACCTTAGTAGACCACAACCTGGACTATTTTCCTACAATCCACTTCAGACGGTCAACTATCTTCTTCCAATACAATAAATAACATTAAAATGTTAATAATAATTTAAAATAAAAATATATTTTCAATTGTAAAAACATTTGTAGATAAAAAAAATTGTAAAATAGTACTAATGTGAAAGAAAAAAAAACAAGGATTTATAAATGAGGACTTGTATTCAATTTGGAATATATATAAAAAAAAAATCGTTTCAATCAAGATGACGCATCTCCACAAATTAATAATTAGTAAGGAGAAACGAACAATAATAACTTTTTTTAAAATTTGGTTTCGTCTCAAAACATTTTAGATTTTTAAATGGTTATAAATTATTGAAATAGAAGTTGGAAATTTTATTTTTTTAAAAATGCAATCTAAAATGTGTGGATTTTAACTATATGTTAATTGTAAAACTGTTGTTTGTAATTATTTTTGTTCTAGTATTTGATAATGGACTCGAAAAGTTATTCGGACAACGTAATGCATAAATAGTGTAAAAAAAATAATTATAAATTCCTCAAAAGAGAAAGAATAAAGTTTTTTTTTTATTAATTTAATGTAATTTACAACTCTACGAAATAATACAATAGGTGAATATGTTGTATGCTTCATATACACTTGAAAATCTTGGGAAGGAACCACCCATTGGTGGTACTTCAAACCTTAATTTAAATTAGAAGGTCCCGTGGCCATCTTCTTTTCAGACGCCTCGGAGGATTATCAGGGATTGTTAAGGATGAAAGATTAAGAATTAATGGGTTAGGGTGGTTAAGGAGTTTGGAATGAAAAGACGCATATCTGTTTTGGGCCAAAACTGCAACGAATGGGATAGAATAAAGTTAAAACAATAAAACTCTTTAGAACTTAAATTGTTGGATTACAGCTGATTATTTATAATTATAATTATAATAATCCGAAAAACAGTTTTTGATGTAAAATCTTTTAGGCATGATAGAGCAAATAGCTTGAATCAGGCGAGAAAGTGTAGTTTCCCAATCGCCTAGGCACATGCTTCGCGTGAACTTTTACGTCCAATAGAGCAGAGGCGGCCAATAAGTCAATCGCGATCGACTTGTCCATCGCAAGGCCAAGTTTAAGTTCGCATAGTCAAATTCCATGTCCTGATCCTGAGATAATAGAATTATAAACAAATGATGTATAAGATGTTGCAGTTTATCCAGGATCTCTGCAAAAAGCTGATGAAGATCTGAAACTCGTCGAAATGTCGGGTGGAATAAAAATTTTTTTTTTGTTCATTTGCAAACCACACGCCTACCCCCTCCCCCCGACCTTAAGATGTTTTCTCTTTTAACGCGCGGAAATCTAACGCATATTTTACTAAGCCTTAAATTATTCATAATTTTTATTAAAGATGGAACATTGAAAAATTAGTATAGAATCGACGATTTCAGATATTTGCTTGTATATCTAATGTTAATATTATTTAAAGAAGATAATTGGCCGTATGAAGTTGTTTGTAGGAGGTTAGTCCGGGTGGCGGTCAAAATAGTAAAATAAATAATTAGTTTTAGTTTAGTAAACCTACAATAAATTGTTATATTTAATTTATTGTTACTATTGAACAAATAGTATCTTACTATATTGTATCTGTTTATTTAATATGCTAAAAATTTAATAGATCAATATTGAGTCATTACTCTTAATGAGATAGTATCTTACTATATTGTTCTTCTCCTTAAATTTCCGTTGTAAAGTACAAAAATACAATTGATGACCTCAATCAGGCTTTTTATTTTTTAGGAAGTTGTTTTTTATGACTTATTTACTTCATATCAACATCAGAACAACGTTTTATTTTACCTACTACGCAGTTCATTGTTCTATAAAATCTTTAAAAAATAATGCATGATGAAATTTTTTTTTTTAAATTTTCAACTAAATAAAAGAGTTTCTTCGAGAAAAATAAAAAATATTTGTTCCTGTTAAAAACCATTGTGTACTTTCTGTGACTCCTATATAAAATATTGGGCAAACTTTAAATAAGATTGCGGTTACAACGATTTGGTGAGTCTTGTCTCTTGTTAGAGATAAAGTAATGTCCGTGTACACATTTTTTCCTCTTCAGTGCTGAAACACCTGATACTAGTACAAACAGCCAAGAGAAGAGAAACAAACTCGTCATGTTTGTTCTGGTCTTATCTTCGCTGCCTTTCCTGATTTTTTGTCCTTCTGGGATTTCCCTCCCGAATCCTAGGTAAAAGAATATGATTTCGAAAATATTCCAGTATTATTCTTGTGATACCTATTACTAAAATAAATAAAATGAAAAAATGCTGCAGTGTATGACGAAGAAGAAACGATTAACTAAACAATCGTGGCACGGAAATGCATAATTGTATTTTTTTTTCTGATTCCTTTTAACCTTGTGATCCTTCCGCTTTGAACATGGCATCCATAGCAATGACTTAGTAATATCATCGAGTATTCGAAACCCTCCTGTGTTGTTAATAATTCATGGATGATCGGGCAGTAACAAGGTTCGCATTCTCCCCTCCCCTCCCTTACGAAGTACATGCACTGAAGGAGGTTTAACAAACTTATGAAAAAATTCCACAAGTTCCGCCAGCTGCACCGGTTCGGCCGCACCGGAATTGTACCGGTTGGCCTTCTGTTCATGTCACTTCCGTTTACAATTTCCAACGGCATGCAATGTTCAGAATGATATCGTTACACATATAATATAATGATGTTTTAATTAACAAATTTACAGTTAGTTACAAATGTTGTGCACTACTCACTATATCGCAACTTTTTTTGATCAGAGCCCGGATTTTTACACAATGATGCATTTGTGTGGATGCATTTTTTAAACTGTTGATTAGATATTCATACTAATTAGTATACTCAGATGCGATTAGTCAAATTTACTTTTGCATTTTTGTCAATAAATAAGTTAAAATTCCAGATTACAATATTTTTAAATGAACATAATAATAAAATATCAACTAAATAGCACTACTGTAATTTTTAGATTAAAAGTTTTAACTTGCTTACTACTATCTTTAGAATTAATATTTATTTATTTTGATGTGTTGATAATTGACCGTACATTAATAATTGGTATAGTATTTCTTTTTAATTTTATGTTTATCTAAATGAAGGGTGTTATTTCTTTTTGTTCTATAGCCCTGATAAAGACCTAAAATTTAGGTCGAAACGGCATGAATAAATAATTTTTTGTTTATTTTTTATATTATATTATTTTATTCTTTATATTATAATTTTATGTTCTTCCTACTGATCGCACCTCCCGACTACCTTCTCCAATTATTTATTTATTTATTATTTAAAACTCCCTAAATAATTTCATCGTTTTCTTCAACGTCATATACCTTTACGGTAAGTTTAGGTATATTATACCCTATATCGTTATTAATTAATTTTGTATGATTTTTATTTTTTTTCTAATTTACATGTTTATGTTATAAAGTTGTGTATATGTTTATTTTATTTCATAGGGATAGGTATTCAGTTCATATTCACCGTTTTTCAAAATCATTTATTGTTGATATGATAACTTGTTTTTCTTGTAAACGTTGGGTCATCTTATAAATTTCGACACGTATAATTACGTATTATGTATAAATTTGTCAAGTAAGACAATTTTAATTGACTTCCTCCAGATTAATATTGTATTGTCGTAATATTTTATTAAATGCTTATTGCTCTTTTTTAAAATACAATTAATTAATATAATAAAATCAATTTGATATGCAATTGGAAAAACTGAACTAAAAATAATTAATTAATTAATAAATGAACAATACTAAATTAACAGCACTTTTTTCAATTTGACTTAGGTGTAGGACCTGTAATCCATATGCTTGCATATATCTGCATGTATACGTAATTGTGCTTTATAGAAAACCTATATCATTGATTAAAATATAATGTTCGTATACGTAGGTTCTACAATTTACATTTTTTTATTATGAATATCCAATTTGATCATTTTTTCTTGTAAACGTACTGATTTATATGTTATTATTTTTTCCAAAGCTGATTCTTTGATAATATATAGTATGTAATTATTATTATTAAAATTATGAAGAAGATGTTCTGAGGTGCGGTCAGAAGAGAAAATAAAAGTTGTTAAATATTTTTGTTTCCTTTCAGCCGCACCCCCTAACCATCTTCATAAATTGAAATTATGCGGTCAATTATTTATAAATATAATTATTATTATTATTTTAGAACTATAATTATTACCTCATTAGATATGATATAATAAATGTATTAATGAAAATTTAATACGTCATCATTACGTGCCTAACATAAATATAATAAATAAATGAAAAATTCCATCATCAATAAAAAAAAAAAATAAATAAAATATTTGGTTTACTTTCGAACTTGAGAAATGATTCCGATTGAGGTTTCAGTATAAGGTATAATGAATAAATAAGATATAGTTAATTTTTTTTTTGTGACATTATATTACTGAAGTCTTAAATTATTTCATAAAAATGAAAACATGAAAATTTTAGAAAAACTTTTAAATCTTCATGAAATCATTTCATGTTTTAGGTATTTAATTTTTTTTTAAAAAAAAAGAAGAGAGAAATGTATCTTTGTATAAAATTTTGCCATAAAAAGCGTGAACACTTTTTCTACGATTAAAAAAAAAAAATTAAATTATTGTATTTAAACTACTGTTTTATACATACTTGACAAAATAAAATTTTCAATCAGAAAATTGTCTAGAATATTTACCTGAAATAAAAAAATACTAAAAATGAAATAAAAGTTAAGTAATACTAGCCTAAGAATATTGAATGGACTCTTCTTACAGATAAACTTTAATAGATTACTATGGTGCTTCCTACTCTTTCTTCCACCTCCTTATCAATCTTCCTTTTTTTTTCTCTAGCATGCAGGTTGAGAAATTGTTTCTATTAGTGAATGAATGTTTTCTTGTAATTTGTGATAACATTTTTCGTAATTAGAACGTTTGTATACTCTAACTGTTGGTATATTCAGGCCATTAAATAAGTAAATTTATGGATTGTTTAACATTTTTGGAATGGTTTAAGATCAGTCGGTTTTGGTTAGACGTTTACTTTGTAATCTGTTGTGATGCTTTTCGTTCTTCTCTAGCAAAAACTATTCTTTTGTTATGAACTGTTTTAATAAAGTCAAGAACTCTAATTTCGTCTTATTTTTGTTTTATATTACTAAAAAAATGTCAGTCTATTTCACACTAATAGACAATTTTTTCAATTTTGGTTTTAGCGCGTGCAAGCGATTTTGTGACGGTCTATAAACGCTTCTACGTAAATTCATATATCCAATCAGCTAGATTGTGTAAAAACGTATTTTATTTTCAAGAGTGCTAATTCTGAATAGTATTATAAAATACATAGAAATATATAAGAAATAGGATATTTCTTCTGTAAAAATTTATTTTATCTTTACGATCTTTGTTCTTGAATAAAAAAAATAAGTGCCAGAAATAGAAGTAGAATTGGAAAAAGAAAAGGTAAAGAGAAATTTTATAAGAAAACCAAGGGGTTACATTCCTGCTGTAAGCAGTAAATAGTAGTTTCAGCCACTGTGCCTTACTAATCACTAAAGATTACTTACATACAATTAAAACTTGTGTCATAAAAGTAAGTTATGTGTGTTATAAAAGTAAAAGTCCCAAGGTTTTCAAGTGAGTTAACAATATATCTATGAAAGCTGTAATTTGTTTTGACTGTGTACCACTTAGTTTAAAACATTAAAATATATCAATACTACTGTTGTGGTAGTGGGAGTTTAAAAACTGATATAGCCTAGATTGGCCAATCAATAATACCAAGATAGATAAAAACATCAATAAATTAAAAGGTATATATGTATTTACAAAAAACAAAACAAATAGTTACGTATGAATTTTATATTAAAAAAGAAATAATGAAACACATTCTCAAAGAAACTAAAACTATAATATAATGAGATAAATTTAATCATTAGACTACAAAAAAATTAAAAATTCGATTGTTTAATTAAATTTAATCTTTCCTTATTAATAATATATAATACATGTATTGTTGCATCATATTATTATAGGTTATATGGTTAATATTGAAAAAAAAAAGTCCATTATCAGGTGACTACAACTCTAGACCCTACGACTTAGTAGCCACTCAACAGTCGGCCATAGATTTCTTCGGTTACTGCAATTAGAAGTCCACTCATTTTCTTTTCAGACGTAAAGTCTTCTCATATTGCTTCCCATTTGCCGCAAATCCGAGACTTTACAAATGCTTGGTTAACAAAAGAAGCAACAAACATAGGTTTTCACACATTTGTTTTGTTCTTTTGAATTTTTTTCGGTTCTTACATACGATTTAATCTATTTTCATTATAAAAAGGAATAAAATAAGGATAAGAGAAATAAACGGAAAGATAAATATCAGTAATATAGGTTGTTGATGATAAAAATTTCAATAAATAAATTCAACCTTCGCTCTGGAATTTTTATAAGGAACTTTAATTTAATTACTTCGACTATTCGCGCTAGGTTAAATAGAAACAGCTTAAGTTAATTGACAACATTTGAAATAAGGTATTTATAATTTCTAAACATACAACATAGAATCCAAGGATTGGGGAAATTCTTTCACTAATTAAACATTGAGAGCACAAATATTAATCTGTTGCCAGTTCTAAAACAATCCAAACTGAAAATAAACATCCCCACGTCCCCCAGCAGCACAAATCAAAGGCTAGTCCAGGCCAATTTTTATCAGCCAATCCTATGTAAATGTTTTTAGGCACCTTGACTATTGCCCAAAGTACAGCAAGTGCAGACTAGACCTACATTTTTTTATTTTCTAAATATATACAATTACAAAATATATATAATACAATATATTATAGGCTAATATAATATATATATATATATATATATACACGTTATGTTCGCTATATTATTATTGATATTTTAAAAAATATATATATTTTTTTCTATTCATTTCTTATGGTATACTTTACTTATATTTTGCCTCTTTATCAATTATTATTGTTACATATATTTTCTTCCTTCCAATTTTCTTTTTGTTTCCATATTTCAATTTTTAAATTATTAATAACTAATATGTTCATACTTCTTTGCATTATATAACTTCCTTTTTATTTCATTTCCTTAATTATATTATTTTACCCACTTTTTCAATTACCTATGTATACATTTTATTTCCCTGCTTCTCTCATCACTTCATTTTATTAATTCCATTCTGTAAAATTATTGACTTTATGTCATTCTGTTTATATTTTCTATATTCATTGGTTGTTATCTTGTTCTGTTCTTAGCCCTGAAGAAGGCTAGAAACTCTAGCCGAAACGTTGGCACAATTAAATAGGTTACACCAACTTATTTGTCTTTCACTTTGACCGCACCCCCTACCATCTTCTCATCGTACGTCATCCACGGTCAACTATCTCTCATAATTATATATACACATCCATTGTTACAACTCACCTTGTTTGGCCGTATGGCATTTTAGGAAGGAATACATGGTCCGCTGAAGGCGGGATTACAATGGTGGTATTATAGCCAGGGGATTTACTTAGAGTGAAGAGGGCTAGTGGTGTTGATGTTGTCGTTGACTTCAGACTCCAGAGCCCGATGTCCACCCTTCGCGAGGACGTCAACCAAGGGGACAGTGCTTTGCCACCTCCCAGGTCTCGGTGGAAACTAGACTTAGTTTCATCGTACAGTTATGAATAGGTTATGGTGTAACCTACTACACCAATACCTGCTGCAGAACCTGCAATAGTTGAAAATGTTGAAGGGCTTTTGATCGCTGTGGTTTGCTCGGAAATACGGAGCAGGTAGCAGAGGTCCTCGAGGTTGGCGCAGGTAGAGGAAGACTTAACGACTTCCTTCAGCGGAAGCCTACGTGATTACCTTTACTGATTGTGGATTATCATCTGCCAACACTAGCTCATGCCGCAACAGGTATAAATATTCCCTTCGGCTTTGAGGTTTTGTTTTTTACGTCTGGTTACATATCATCCACGTTGATCTTTCTAGATAATATTAATACATCATAATTGTATTTATTTATGATTTTTTATCTAAAAAAATTTTAGTTTCGGCCAGAATTTCTAGTCTTCATCAGGGCTAAAATCTAAGAACAAGATAACAACCAATGAATACAAAAAAATAAAATGAAATAGTTTTTTCTTTATGTATTCATTGGTTATCTTATTCTTTGTTTTTAGCCCTGATGGAGGCTGGAAATTCTGGCCGAAACGTTGGCTCTATTAAATAAGTTATTTCAAATTATTTGTGTTATATTTTGACAGCACCCCCAACCATCTTTTCCTCATATTATTTATCCACGGTCAACTGTCTCTTTTCATAATGAAACTAGTTTTAATTAATCAAAATTGTTATGTGAAATCTGTGAAAGCTATCAGATGCAAGCAATAATTTGTTTATGGGTAACTAGCAATAAGGATCAATTGAGTATACAGTTAGGAACAGGCTCCGATAGGGAAGTATCATCGATTGTAAATTACCATAAATTGTATGCCCCCATATTTTATCATTATTATCTATAAAACTAACATTTGATGCGATAGATGTGGATATTGTCTCGGCTATCTGTTCTATAATGCTCATAAGTGGGTAGTCATTCCGTTGTACGAGTGTAGTAAGCTAATGCCTCCTTTATGTAGTATTGCTACATAAACTACAGATGGATAATTTAGTGTTATAAAATTTGTAATATGAGTGTAATAACAATTTATTGTATTACAAAATTTATCATGTCTTATTAACCTGGAGGAGAGTAGAGGGAAGAGTGATCTCTTGGGACTTAGATTTCTGTTCAATTGCCTATTTTGTATCCTGGCTTCAAATTCCACAAGACCTCGATAGAAATTCCAGTCATTAAATAGACTTAATCAACAATAATTTTATGTTCCATAAACTTGAACGTTTTTAGTTTTTTCTTCACAAAATTGCACGTTTTACTAGTTTTGTGTTAAATTATGATTTCATATAGTGTTCACGTAGTGGTTTTGCTATAAATAACTATGTCAGTATTACTTAAGATTGTTATAGATTGAAAGTTCGGCATTTAAACCATGACTATTTTTTGAAAAGGATAAGGCCTATATAATGGGCCATTTTGCGAAATTTCTTTATTTGGACTATAAGTAACTTAAAACGTATTTTTTCTAGACCCTCAAAACTCTGAATCGAAATCTTACTCCCCCGGAATAAATCATATAACCTTAAAGCTATTGGTAATTGAAAATAAAAATATAAATATACATTTAATAAATTTTTCTAACCATCCTAATCCATCGGTTTAATCCTTATGCAGTTCCACCCATCCCCACAATCCACCTCGAAGTGTTTGCGGCTTTAGGGCACTTGCTCAGCCTTCACTGGCTCATTAATAGTGACGTGGTAAGATGGAGCGCTGGGAACTCAAGAGCTATGCTCCACCTCTAGAGAGGGGGATAGAGCGGGCTCGGGGATCCTCAGGTCGATAGTGTGAATATTGAATATTAGAGTGTAAATGTGACTAGTGATTATTTTTTATTGTATTTATTTATTTTTTCATTATTATAATTTTATTTTCTTCACATACTCGTACCTTGATTATGTTTATTTTTTTTCTCTTCTGTTTATTCATATTCTATTTATTTTTATGTAGAATTTTTTTTTTTTTAGTATGAATATGATCAGTTATCACTATTACCTACAGCCGAACAATGTTGTGACAGATTGTAATATTTATCAATAAATAAAGTTTTGAATAAATATATATGTACATTTACTAGTGGAGTACCCCCTGTCCGCCTAACAGCGATTCGAACCCTATTTTACAAAGTATACAACCGTTAATTTAATTGTAATACTCATTGCTTAAATTGTATAATTTTCAAACTGTTTAGAATGTAAGTTTTGAGTTATTCTCTTCTTTAAAAATTACTGTCTTCCATACACCTCTTTGATCTTTTTTTCGCGCACTCAATTTTTCAAACGTAAAATAAAATATTAGACAGTAATTACTAAAAAACTTTTTTATGTAATAAAATAATTTGATAAGTAAAAAATAAATGTCCATCCCTTGATGAATTTCTGACTTAAATAAATTTGAACATGGCTATGATAGACATGTTCGTATAAAATGGAAGGTTTTGGCCGGTTACATTCAATCAAACTGGTCCCTCATCTTTTAAACAAAATGATGAGAAAAATCATGGGAGGAGGTGAACGCCGTTCCATAACTTGGCTCCGAACATCTTTCACCCGACTCCTTCCTTCACCGTCAATATTTAAATTTAATGTCTAAATATATCTCCATTTCTTTTTCCTCTAAATCTTGACTTCCATGGTACTAGCCTCATTTGTAAAACTGACTTTCTTTTTTCTTTTCCTTAAATATCAAATAATGGTTGCTTTTTGACAAGAGAATAGAAAACCAAGTTAAGATGCAATAACGCAGAAGATAGAAGAATTTATATATGTCACTTTGTGTTTGGATTGAGGATATTTAATAAAATGATTATAAGTGTATTTGATATACTTTATTGTTATGGAGTTTTTAAAAATAAAAAAAAATATCGTGAAAAATAATAAGACATCGTGGTAAAGACTTCTTAAATAGGAAACAGGAACTGATAGTTGAGAGTTTAGGTACTGGCTGACTGCCCTCTACTACCTTGGATTACATCTGGACAAACGACTTACTTGGAATCCTCATAGAAAACTGAAGAGCAAACAGGAAACTTCCCGTCGATTCAGATTATTACAACACTTACTAGAAAAACTGAGGTATGAACTTTGAAATCATTACAAAAGGCTGACCTAGATGACTGGTCTTATTACTTTTGAATTCCTCTCATATCCAATCCTTACAATCTAAAGTCTTCCGTAAAATCCTCAAAGTTCCTAACTTTGTCACAAATAAAATCATCCATAAAGACCTTAATGTTACATATGTTACTGATCCAGCCCGAACCAGATATTAACTCTTCCCTTAGAAAATCCTTAACTACCAAAACACACTAGTTTCTCATGCCGGTTTATCCTTTGAGGCGTTTAAAAAGAAAACACCCTCGATATCTTCAAATGTAGAAATGTTATTTGAGTGCTATCTATGGATAGTTTCTTAACATGGTTAGTTTTTACTTACTGTATCATACCATTGTAATCCAACATATAATTTACTTACTATAAATTTAAAAAAAAAATAGAAAAAACTTAACAAGGTCCATATGATTATATCCATACAACAAAATTTATTGCAACGATATTCATTATTGGCATAACTTCAATGTTTTAAGTGAGAAAAGACACATTGCATAACTTTCATTTAACATCAAGGAAAGCAAAAATTTATATTTTAGTGTTTTTCGTGGTGCAAATAACGGATATCAACATTGCTTTTCCCAGGAATACAACAGTTTAAAAAAAAAATATATATATATAATTATATTATAAATTAAAAAAACCTTTGCATGTAATTGGAATCGGGAGACACCGTGTAAACTCGCTTGTCTCTGATTTTACTGTCACTAAACGGCTGTCGTTATTTCTCCATTTTCTTTTCTAAGTATCAAATTTTTTCATAGTTCATATTTATAGATTTTTATTAGTGTTAACGTTGCAATATAGTTAATTATTTCCTATCAGCAACATTGGAGGTACTTAACCCCTTAACCTAGCGCTAAGCTGGCCAAACTGTAAACATTCGAGATAATTTGAGCGGCGTTGTATTTTATGCTGCTATATTTTTTCATATTCGAATGTAATCGAAAATTGAAAATAACAATGTGATAATAATAAAATAAATAACAATGATTTATTCTCTGTAATAATCCTCCATATATAGCTTTAGCCTGTTGTTAGCATTTTTACTTAAGTATTATTACCGATATCCAAAATAGAAATAAAACTTTGATTATTTTCGTTTTTTTTTTTGCCAAAGCAATGTTCTAAATATGTTTTTTACATAAAAAAAATTTCTGGCAGGTTTTTAAAAAAAAATATGTGCGTTGTAAGAGGCTGATATAAGAGATCACTTACTTTTGCATTGATGTCTAGAGTTTAATCAGAATTGATTGAATCACTTTTGAGAAAATAAAAAAATGTGTAAGATCTATTATACAAAGTGGTACTTTCATTTAGAGATGGGCAAAAATTAGCTATGGTTGAAACTAATAGCTGGAATTTCCATGGATACGACCCTTATTCATGAATAAACCATTGATTAATGAATAATATATCCATGGCAATTATAGTTACTAGTTTAACTAAAGCAAATTTTGGCCAACTCTGCTTTCAGTTAATCGATCTTACGGAAATAAGTTGCTGTAAAATCCCTAGGATATATATGAAGTATGTAATTTCAGATTCATACAACTTTTCATATAACTCAGAAGCCGCGAAACGTTTACTGGTTAGGTAATTTAGAGACTGATTAATTTGTTTTGAAATTATTGAATAATACACAAAACATAACTACTGTTGTTATTTGTTATTGTTTTATGCCTGCTACTTACGTTACAGAGCGCGTAGTCGACCTAGCCACAGGGCCGAGCACACCTGACCTCACACATGTGGTAGAGCAGGTGCCATCCTTTTGTAATCCTCCGCTCTTCGGCTAAGACAGATTTATCGCCGTTGGGGGCACTAACTCTCCGCTGTGTGCTAATTGGTTCAGCGGACTTGGCCATGATTTTTCATCCTGCTTAAAGAAAAATATATAAACATATATATTACAATAAATAAATTCGAGTCAAGAGAAAAGGAGTTTGGTTGACTAGGAGTTAGTACATAATTATTCACGCAACACCATCATGGACAATTACACTGCCTGAATTGCAAGCTCGGTCAATTCCTGAGGAGCAGTTAATACTTGCTCCAGAAGTTGCGAAGTTCTCCAGTTCCGCTACGGACTTAGCCGACACATGACTCTTGGAGATGTATTAAACAATGCAGACTATCTCACTAACATCGACCGTTTAACTAAGTCTACATCTCTAGTGAATTTAGTATCTATATATAACGTTTATTTATTATTACTCTAAAATTTTAATTATGACTAGTTGGTTGTAGTAAAAATTCCATTCTTTATTTAATGTCTATTATTTAGAATTTATTTCTATGATAGTAGAGGTAATTGATGGACTATCATTCTTAAATGATTAATTAAATTTTTCGGAGAGGGTTAACTTGTATTTCGTTGCGGCTCCACGGAATGAAAACTTGACTCCTCATTCAATGAACTATAAGATATTAGTTGTGTAAATTTTATAAATAATGATTGACGAACATGCTAATAATACTGAACCTTTTTATGGTTACTGATAAATAATTATGTAAACTCTATTTAAATTTATTACTTAAATTGCGCGTCGATTTCGACTATTACAGCACTTACTAAACAAACGGTCTAAACTTCCAGCACATTACAAAAGACTGATCTACATGAGTGTAATAAGGCCAATCTGGACGGAGTTGAGCTTTGGGGCTCCACTAAACCTTCGAATTCCTCTCGTATTCAATCCTTACAATCCAAAACCCTTTGTAAAATCCTCAATGCTCCTTACTTTGTCACAAATAAAATCATACATAAAGACCTTAATGTTCCCTATGTAACCGATCTAGCCCGAACCAGATATGCCTCCTTCCATTATAAACTCCCTAACCACTCAACTCCCCTAGTTTCTAACCTTACATCCTCTTCCATTCCTGACAATCCTCCGAGCCGACTGAAAAGAAGATGGCCACGAGACCAGCTAATATAAAAAGAGTGCAACCAATGGGTAGTTTTTCTATGTTCAGATTTACTAAATGTATTATAATGTACAGTTGTAAATAGCAATAAATAAATAATTAAAAAAAAAAATTTTAATTTTGAAATAATAATTTTTACTTGGAAAAATAAAAATATGTCAACTTATATTTTTTTTTTAAAAATCCGTCTTTTTGCAGCTGTCGTTCTGCTTTGCTGCTACTGTATAGCTCCAACTCCGTATCTCTTTCCTTGTTATATTGATAGAAAATTTATGATGAAGTCTAATGAAATTGTCTTTTCATAGCATTGCTTTTATTTAAGGATTTAATAAAAAAAAAAGGTCAACATTTTAATTTCTTTATAATTGCTTTAGATTTTCGTAGGAAAAATACTTTTGTATTCCTATATAAGTTACTTACCCATTGTAACATCTATTTTATTTTTCTTTCATAATGTTCATTGTGTCGATTAAAATTGTTTTTCAGTGTTTTAGACACTACCTTATTTATATCTTTTTTCCTTGATAATATTATAATTCATCTTACATTATTATCAATCTTCCACTATCTACTTCCATTGTTATTAATCAACTATTTTGTATTCAATTCATTGTTATATATATATTTGCAAATATTTTTGTTTATTTATTTATTTTAATTTTTTTTCTCAGAGTGATGATTGCTATCTCTTTTTTTTTTTGCATTTTAGCACTGATGAAGACCTGAAATTCAGTTCGAAACTTCCGCAGGAATAAATACTTTTTTTTACTTGTGTTATTTATTAATCAAGTATAAAGTTCATTAAAAAAAAATTCTTATATTTTTCAAACTAGAGAAAATCTTACTGCTTATTCCTAATTATTAGCCCATATCTAATTACTAACTTTTACGCTAATAGAATTATCCATACATACATTTGTAAGCACTGCTTAGTACCTTTTCGTACAACAGTGGTTGTTTTTCTCGGTTAGTTTTCTGGTAGATGTAACGGATTTTTCCATTTGTACGGGATTGTGCTTTAGGTGGACCCTGCATGAATTCTGTCTACCAACATACATAACACATTTGGAAGCATAAATGTTGGATGACACGTGATGGTGGGATTAGAGTTCCTAGTAATGTGATGGTTGACCACTCCTCTGCTGTTAACTACATTAGTTTGAATATTCAGTTGTGGATGAAGTTCCGTCAGCCTGGTGGATTCGACTAACAAAGAATGGATGTGAACGTTACAAAACCAGACATATTCCTCCTCTGTTAACAGGTTTTTCGTGTAATTGTTTTGTTCCCTACACCCAGAAATTTGTATCAATTAAATTTTTTTATTGATTTTTAAAAATCAATTGATACATGTAGTTTCCAATTGGCTCTTCAATTAGGGACAAAAGTTTGAATTTTGAACTAAAATAGTACAATTTTTTACAAATTTGGTAAGTATTTAGCCTGTCTACCTTGATTCAAACTGTGTTAGATCAGCTCTCGATGTACTCATTACTATTATGAATAACGAAATAAAGTTAATTTATTCCGAATTTGGATGTTTTATACAAATTTCGGGTTTCTGTAGCACGGTTTTGTTTTTCTTTACTGCATGAAATTCGGTTCCTAATTGTAAGCAACTTTAGACGTATAATTTATAAATAGTTTTTAAAATACTACATCCCTACATTAAGAATAATATAATGCATTAGTATGTTTTTTTTTACTCAGAACTTCCAATTCGTACTCAAAAGTTTGTAGCCATTACGTTTCCCTCTACACGTTTTCTTAGTTGAATATATGCTCTTAAATTTAGCAGACTTCTCTTATACGTTTAGCAACATTTCTTGCAATAGAGGGAGAGGGAAGATGATCCAACAACTTTTAATCCTTAAAATTTATTTAACATAGCAAATGAATGCTCAAAGTCTCGGAGTAAGAACTTGATGGATCATACTGTTTCAGAAAAAGAAGGGCTGAATTATACGAAAAAAATGTATTCAAATGCTCGTTATTTCAAGTTGGAATTTACTGACTATTAAACCACCATTAAGCCTCAAGTCCCAGAAATATGAAGTAGCGAAGATTATTATTATTATTATTTCCATCAGTAAATAATAAAACTTTTATTATTTTATAGAAAATAAAACTTATATTATTTTTTTTTAATCTTCTGCCCAAAAAAAGTAAGGATGTCATCAGAGAAAGATGACTATCGGCGAACCGATTTTGGTTCATCGGAAGTCGCTTTCCCCCTCCGCAACTTCCTTAATTTATCTAAATATATTACTTTGTATTAGAGGACTCGTTTTTTTTTCCCACCACTTCCGTCGCAGTGTCATCTACTTAATTTCAACTAGGAAGAAAAATTGAGCGAAGGATGGATATAATTCTGAACAGCGTCCCTTCCCGCAATTATTTCTGTAAAAAAAAAAGAAAAACGAAAACGAAAAAAAGAATTGATAATAATTTTTATTAGTAATTGTCTTCGAAACTATTCAAAAACCATCCTCTTGTCGTTCATGCTTTCAAAAGTTTTCTTTCTTTTTTTTTTTCATATATCTGTTAGTTTTGAAGAAAATCAATAACGTCATTTTACACAGTAATGATATTAGTTTTAATACTTTGAAAATTGTGTGTAATGTACTGGTATAAATGGAAGTTGGTTCGAGTGCAGTTAAAATAATTCGTACAGTAGTTAAACTATTTATTGTTTGCCCCACTTTGCAGGGTTTAATCATCATCTGAAATAAAAAAGAAAAGAAACAACAAAAATAATGCAACGAAGTGAGAAAATAGAAATCATGAAATAGAAGAAAAATTAAAATAAAAAATAAAAGGGCTTAAAATTATTTAAAATATGTGATTATTTATATAAAAATTAACAAAGTAAGTTAAACAATATAAAAATAAGTTGAAAAGTAAAAAGTATAAATAGGAAAATAATTAACAAAATTGAACACCCAATTTTCTGAATGAAGGAAAGCAAAAGGTGGATGCAAAGAATCAACACGATAGGGAAGTGGGGGAATTTGAAGGTTAATGAAAGAGGTTACATTTGAAAGAAAAAAAATATACATTTTTTTAGCAAAACTTTTACTTTTATTTCACGTTATTCATTATCTTACTTTGTTATTATTTTAGTTTTTTTTTGCACTGCAGAACCTCTGCAATGTAGGGAGAAACGTTGGCTCACAATAGATTGTTTAATTATTATTTAAGTTATTTTGGCCGCCCCTGAACTATTCGTTTTACAATTTATTTGATTAAGATCTATTAATGCTTAAATTTAAACGCTTTAATTTTTTTTCTTATTATGTATTGGTCAAACAACCGTATCAATATTATTTTCCCAACTGTATATATAAAATAAAGTAATTTTAAGGTTTTTACTAACTTATTTTTTTCCTCAGCTTCCAGGATCCATTAGACAGTTGGGTATTTGTATTTTTTTTTTTTAATGTCAAATCATCTGAAAAAAGTATGATTAAAATCGTTGATGACACACACTCTCTCCTTGTTAGTAGAAATAAATAAGTAAATTATACCAAGTAAAGATACTTTGGAATCGCTATAATAAAGTTGGCTCTACACAGATAGAGTGCAGACGTTCACCCAGTTACAAGGGAGTTTAATGAAATGCCCAAGAAGGCGGTTATTTACTTAGATTATTGTTGTGGTCTTGTTTAATATTATTATTGCCTTGGTCTTTGAAAATAACTCTTTTTAAATTGTTCCTTCTAATTGCTCTGCGGGCGCCCTCTGTCGAAATTAATTTTTTCCTCTCTGCCTCAAAGGGTGCCTTCATCTCATTAAAACGGATATTACGACCGCTTCGAGAAGGAAAGCAGAGAAGAAAGAGAAACTTAAAAAAAAAAAACAAAAAAAAGAAGAAGAAAAAAATCAACACTTATTTCCTCTTTTTTATATTTCATTTATTTATTAATCCTAATTCAATATTTACTCTGATTAAGTGAAAAAACCAGTAAAGTAAAAAATTGTTTTCAACTACCCCTCCTTCATGTTGATTATCTCAGATAAACTTCTTAATTACTATTTTTATTTCAACTGCCATAACTTCTATCTATTACTGAGGTGATAAAAATTTAATAGTTTACTAGAAGTTAATTAGAATACTTGTTGGTTTAATTTAATTGTTTTAATTTATTATAATAATATGAGGACATTTCTCCATTTTATTTATTACAGATTCGAATCTGAATTAAAAAGAAAATTATTAAGTTATTTTTCACAATCCTGTCGTTGAAAGAATCTTTTAGTGCTTATATAGCCCCATATTTAAATATTCAAGATATAGTTTAGAGGAACGATTAAAAATTAAACGAAAGTGTTGAAACCCTGTGGCTGTATTTTGTTTTCCTTTGGCAACATAAAAATAATTAAAACGTCATGTAACAAGTAATGAACGGTCAAGAATCTTATTGTAATATATAAGTGGTTTATAAGTAATGATTGATATATAACAGTAATAATCATTGATACAAAAATATGACGATAC
This sequence comes from Halyomorpha halys, assembly GCF_000696795.3. Taxonomy (NCBI): domain Eukaryota; kingdom Metazoa; phylum Arthropoda; class Insecta; order Hemiptera; family Pentatomidae; genus Halyomorpha; species Halyomorpha halys. The sequence continues at coordinate 909,837 of NW_027108072.1, read as the reverse complement.
ATTTTTATATAAATTGAAAAATAAATATAATACTTTTTTTTTTTTATTAAATTATTAAATTGATATATACAACTGAACATAGAATACATCAAGTAAATTTGAGGAAATCATAATGGAATGGTACAAGCATGTAGAGAAACTACCCATTGGTAGACACTCTAAAAACATTTTTACAATATAAGGTCTCGAGGCCATCTTCTTTTCAGACGTCCCGGAGGATTGTCCGAAATAAAAGAGATATAGTAACTAATGGGTTTGAGAGTTTATAATGGTAGTATATATATCTGGTTCGGGCTGGATCGGTTACAAATGGAATATTAAAGTCTTTGTGGATGATTTTATTTGTAACAAAGTAGGGAGCATTTAGGATTTTGGATTGTAAGGATTGGAAATATAATACTCACTTGTAATTTATTTTTTCTTTATATGTTTAAAACTTTATTTATTGATAGATATTACTATCTGCCACACCGTTGTGGGCAATAGGTAATAGCGATGAATGATCACATTCTTACTAATATAAAATTAAATAAGAATGAAAAATAAATAAATAAATGAAGAAAAAGTACATAAAAATAAATAAAATCTCTCTTAAAATAAATAGAAACAGAAGGATAAAGAAAATTAATATAACCAAACTATGTGCATGAAAAAATAAAATAAAAGAATCTCTAATCACATTTATACTCAAAATATTTGTCAGAGACGCGCGAATACGTGACACGCGAATGGCTAGGATCATTTTTAGTAACTCAGTACAAACCCTAGCATATGCAGACGACATTGATATAATCGGGAAATCACTTCTTGGCGTAAAAGAGGCTCTTCTGGCTCTTGAACAGTCTGCGCAGAAGATGGAACTTTCCATAAATAAGAGCAAAACCAAGTATATGGTTCCTGTCATAAATGCACTACATATACAGATGTGACTCTATCTACTCTAGTGACTACACATTCAAAACGGTCCAACGATTTGTTTATCTGGACTCCCAAGTAGATGCCGACAACGATGTGTCAGAATAAATATCTAAGAGGATCCTAGCGGCAAATAAATGTTATTTTGGTCTGTGGTGGTCTCTAAGTAACCGCTTTTTCTCTAGGAAAATAAAAGCTAGCTTCTCCAAAACACGTGATAGCAAGCTGCTGGTCTTTAAATGAAAAAAAAAAATCTCGCATTAATACATCCAAAGCCCGCCAAGCAAATTAAAAACTATGAAACCATGGACCACATCAAACCGTTCCAATTGCAGGGAGGAGTTAGCTTTTGCCAGATTGAGAATATGTCATACAAATTTAACTCATACATATCTGATCAGTAAGCAGCCACCGCCAAAATGTCAATACTGCAACAGTGTACTTACGATCAGTCACATATTTGAGGAATGTTATTTCTATTCCGCGAACTTGAGTAGATTGGGCGTAGAACAGAGTGGATCGGATGCTCTGAATGATGACCAGAAGACAGAAGTCGTCGAAATGGTTTTCTTAAAAAGAAATGGCTTTTTGAATAAGATTCAAACCAGAAAATCTGTTATAGGTAATAAAAAATGCCAAAAGAAGTAATGATTTAAATTTCTTTTTCGTAATTATTTAAAGAGAAAAATAAAGTGAAATAGAATTATAAATATAAATGAAATAGAATTATAAAGCGCGAAACATGGGCGTTGATGACCTCAGGGTTTTACACCCTAAAGCCCCAGACAACAACAACAAATACCTCGCATTTATGGACCAGTGCGCTCAGGTAACGATTAGAGAAGGCGGAGTAATGCAGAACTGCCCACCATACATAATGATACGGACGTAGTGCGGTTCATTAGGATATAGCGTATAAATGGGCGGATCATGTAGTCAGGATGGATGAGAGTAGCCAAACTAGCAAAATCATGCTGATGCGTCCAAAGAGAAGAGTAGGAAGACCTAGATTGCGCTGGATGGATGGGGTCGACGCAAATAGTAAAACTCTTCTTGGACTAACTGAAGAACAGCTGCAAGAGAGAGAGACCAATGGGCGACACTAATTCAGGAGGCCAAGAGTCAGCGACGAGTTGTAGATAAAAATGATTATGAATAGATTTACAGGTAGAAATAAAAATATGTAAAGATGAAATAAACAAAAGGAAAAACATTTGATAAAAATGAACTTTGAACTTTCTGTAGACATAATTGTTTAAATAGTGATGTTCCATCTTTACAAGAGGAGGGTGAGGGTTGTATCTTTGAAGAGGACCAAGTTGGTCTGAAGATAAATGTTAGTGGTTGGAGTGTGCTTGCTCTCTAAATCGGGAGTTGGTTCCTCTGCAATCTGTCATTGTCCACTTCCGACCTCAGCTCAGAATTTAATACTTTTACAGGTTATTCTTGAAATTAATCAAGGTACTTAATGGGAGTAAAAAAAGAAGATTCAAAAAAGCATTAGAACTGAGGCAATAATTAATGTTAATTGTATATACGTCACTAATAAATATTGTTAGCAATTTATTTTTGGCTGTTTTCACACAACATGAGTAAAATAAAATACAATATATATAAGGAGATGGTTGGGGGGACGGCGGTGCTATTAGCAAAAATACACAAATAAGCAAAACTTATTTATTTGCCGAAGGTTCGCCCTGAATTTCAGGCCTTTCTCAGGGCTGAAAAAACCAAATATAGGGTAACAACCATAACTCAAAGAAACGTAAAAATAATAATAAACAAACTTGGAAATATGTAAAACAATAAATTAAGTAGTTGTAGTTGATTCATAATAGTAGAAGATTGAATATAATATTATAGTGGTAAGAATTATACAAAATAAATTATAAAAAGAATAAAGAACAGACGATGTTTCAGTAAATAAAGAAATAAAGTTATATGTATTATATATTATATATAATATTTCCTGTATATATGTTCATTGGTACATTAGATTGATGTGTGGAATTACGTTATAATAATAATAGACTAATGATTCTTTGAAATAAACCCTTGGCCTTCGAGGAAGAAGAGAATGGTTAATTTGCTCTATTGATGTTCTAGCCACTCCTGTATTATCCTCGCTACTAACTTGTAACCCTCCGTGTAGCTCATCACTATTGGGCGGTTGCTAACCCCGTTTGTATCCTGAGATCTGATTGGCCGAGGAGGGGAGGCCACCTGAGCCAAGAAGCCCTAATTAGATTTTCGATTACACCGAACCCCACTCACGGCCCCGGAATAATAATAAGTTCTTCGTCCTGTCCATGATTCGTCGGTCTTGGATAAAGTTTACTTAAAGCATAATAAAATACAGGGGTTAACAGAATACAAGGCTATGAGAATTTAAATTATTGAGAAAATATGCGATCTTTTTATTAAACCAATTTAAAATCCAATAATACTCAACATTAGAAAGCTCGATAAAAGGTTTAGACTGTATGTATCCAGAGCATCCAAAAATTTCCTGCATCCATTTTCAATTAAAAAATCTACACAATATGGGTATGTCAGTGACATTTATATGGGTTCCAAGCCATGTAGGAATCGCAGGGAATGAACTTGCCGATCACGTTGCTATAGAAGCACTCGCGCTTCCGGGACGGGGTAAAGCAATTTTAACTCCGTCAGAGAAGAGCAGGCTACTTGTAAAGGAAGTCAAAGATAAATGGCAATCTTTGTGGAACGAGAGCCCATTGAGTAAATTGAAATTTATTAAAAAGGATGTCAAGCCCTGGGGTACCTCCAGTCGCAAATGCCTTAGAGATCCTCTGGCTGTACTGACCAGGCTGAGGATAGGTCACACGAGGCTCACCCACTCCTATCTTATTCCAAACGCCTCCGAACTGCCAGTATTGCAACAGCAAACTGACAATAAGGTGTGTTTTCCAACGATGCCTATATTTCACACCACACCTCAATAGCTTAGGACTAAACCAAGATATCTCAAAAACCCTTGGAGACGATGATAAAGCAATAAAATTGGTGTTTCAGTTTTTAAAATCACAAAATTTACTGACAAAAATATAATTTGATCGGAAGGAAAAAAAACAAAAATAAATAAATAAAATAATAAATAATCAAATTAAAAAATAAAAAAAATTTAACGAATATTAGCAAAATTAAATAAAATATAAATGGCGTTGATGACCAATGACGTTTGGCGCCACTAAATGAAACAAAGTCTCCAGTAGACGTACACCTTAGAGGCATATTTATGGTCACAAGTCTCCTTTCTCTATTTTGTCTAATAATACCACAAGATCCCATTAAATATTATATAAAGAGAGACGATAAGTTATGAAACGGATCTTATCTTATAAGATATAACAATATTAAAAAACATAATTGCACAATTTTGGTTAAATTGAAACTGCAATTTTTTTTTTCGTTTTTAATATTAGATGTTTTTTAGTGGACACGTTGACCCCTTAGCGCATACAGGAGAAGGACTAACAATGAACAGCTTGCAGAGACTGTTCAGTCAATATCTCATGATATGAAGGAACGGAGGTTAAGATGAGCAGGTCATCCTGCATGTACGATATATATTAATGAGGTATATTAATGAGAGAAAACATTTACGACGCTTAGGATTCAGTGGTTCCTTGCAATTATAACCTTTAGAAGGGGGAAGGCTTATGTTGGGAAAAAATGGACAGCAGTAAGTTTTTCATAAATAGCTCGTTCTTGTGTTGAAAAGTCATTAAATAAATATTTCCAAGATTTATCTGTCGTTACGAACAGTGTTGTAATTGCCATTAGTAAATATTATTTTTTATTGATAGACAAACAAGATGAAAGAGGTTTTCAGCCTGATTTAATATTCATTGGTGGTGGAAGGATTAAACATGCCGTCCTGATTAGACGGCTTCACTTCGCTCATCTCTCATTGCTTTATTTTGAGACTTAATGCCACGCTGATGTATATTATGTTTGTTTTCCTCAATTACCTTATGATTCCCGGCTATAATCCGTTGAATCATTGGGTATAGAGAGATACAGAAAATAGAGTAAAGCATTTATTTGAAAGTCATTCTTTGAGTTTTACTATGACACTATTATTAGTATTTTCACAATTTTCCTATATTATTATACACATTGCAATGTTTATACCTTGTTAATTGGGATGCCAGGATAGTTACTGGAGGCAATTATACAAATATATTTATATTAATTTAAATTATTTGAGTCCTGCAAAACTATTATTACTGCATTACTATTC
>NW_027108072.1:896950-904605 GCF_000696795.3 Halyomorpha halys | reverse complement strand
ATTATTTTTATAATTTATACAAAATTTGTTACCGGTGAATTCAATAATATAATACATGTTGTATTGGGTAATATGATAGTACAGTAACATAAAAGTATTTATTTACATTTAGTACATGATTTGATAAAAGGATCCAGATAAATGGTTTACCATAAAATATTATTACATTATAAATGATTACCTAATATATCTACGAATAGCTGAATAGACGGTGAATGTGGTGGGGTGTTGGTGACATCTTACAGTGGAGTTCCAGATCTGAAGAGCCCAACTTTCCTCTGCTCTATAGAGGACTTTCCATGGTCGAAGTCCATCCTCTTTCATACATACTATAATACATTGCAATATCTATTTTAATGTGTATATTGTTGACCGTGATTGATATGAGAAGGAGATAGGGTAATTATTGTAGTTTTATAAACTAATCTAATTTTAATCTTATTTATTTATTTTAAACTTTTGTTATCTCTTTCTAATTTATTTATTTATTTTTTAACATATTTATTTGGTGTCAACTTTATTGCCTACTATTATTTTATTTTAATACATTTCTACACTTTCACTTATTTACAACGGTTTTATATTATTTCTTTATGTATGCTTGCTGGATAAATCAATTTTGAAAGAGTCCTTTAATTTAAAATATAACTTACCTTGTAAACTCAAGATTGATATATTGAGAGGATTAGCTGTATAGTGTTAATAATAAAAAAATTTAAATTTGAAGAAGATAGTTGACCGTATGAAGTAGATTGTAGGAACTTAGTGGTGGCGGTCAATAAAGGTATCAAATCAGTAAAAGAAAACTACTTATTGTTAACCAAAGTTTTGCTTATTGAAGGTTTGTCAAGGCTATCTGATTGAAACAAGGATGGCAACTGACCGAGTTCTCTGAGAGAAATCTGGTGCCTTGACGAAGCTCTGCAAAGTGGAGTGAAACGTTGGTTAACAATAGTTTTCTTATACTATATTGGTACCTTCATTGACCGCCACCCGCACTATCTGCCTACAAAAAAAAATACAAAAGAAGATAAAATAAATACAAAAAATATTAATGTAATTTTGTAAAAAAAAAAGTTTTTAAATATCGTACCTATGTATTTTTAAGAAAGATCAATATTATTGATGCTGTAGAAGGGAGCAATTGCTTCCTATCATTTCATGTCTATATATGTGTGTATATTATATAATTGACAATAAAAAAATAAAACTTATTTTTCTATCTTACGTTCTATTATGAAACATTCTTTCACTGTATCGTTAACCAGAATACATTCAAATAATTAAATTATCAGAGCTATGAGTATAATCTCACCTGATTATTGCCGAGGCGCAACCTGTTGGCCGCTTCTTGTACCTTACTTTAATCTCTAATGCAACTTGTTACTTCACCCAGAGGAGAAAGTAGAACAATATCATGGAACTTAACTTTTCAATTTCGAAAGAAAAGAAAAAGTTATAAACTTTCGTTATATCCATTTTCTCGACCGGTGTTTTTCGTGTTGGCGAGATGTTAAAAAATGTTTTTGAAATTACATCCTAGGAATATCTACATGTGTATATAAAAATATGCCCGTTTTCTTTTTAGAACTGTTTACTTAGGCTTTCTTTTACTATGTTCTATAATATATTTACATGTTATTTTTACTGTTAAAATGCTTTTATGTTAATTAAATATTTTTTTAAATTTCTTTTAATATTTTTTTACTAAGATCTCAAAAAAAAAATACTCTAAAATATATATAAATGTATTTTAACAAATTTCTTTAGATTCTTCCACCTCAATCTTTATCCTTCTCCAGTGTTTCAGTCATTAGATCTTTATAATTTGAAATATTCATTTTTTACCTGATTTCACTCATTAAAATGAAACTATATTTCCACTATCATAGCTTAAAATTAATTTATTTAAGTTTTAATTTGTTTTCTGCAATTGCAGACTATTGCGCACAAATCGCTTTATCATTAAAAAAAATATATTTATCAATTTATATCGCAACATTTTATTTTGATAAACTTTTAAAATAATGTTAAAGTCAAAATAATTATAAAGTACAAAGTAATAATTATGTACTCGCAAATATTTATGCTCTTCTTTTATTCACTTTACTATTTAACAATTTACATATGTGTTATCTCACTCTTATCAACAAACTTACTTTCTCATGGTTACAACTCTGTGTTATCAACAATTTCTAGAGCATCTTAACTCTGTATAAATCATATTATAATTACTACTCTTGATTTTATTTATCATTTTTCACAATTATATTCCAATAGTTTATCTAATATTTAAAAAATTATATATTAATAATTTCCAAATGACAGGATATTAATTTTATTAGTATTTCAGAATAATAGTGGTTTAAGATTTTTTTTTTTAATTTGAGTGCTACCAGTGGGTAGTTTCTCTACACACCTGTAACACTCAAATTTAACTGAGATCAAATTTACTAAATGTATTATAATGTACATTAGTAAATATCAATAAATAAAAAAAATGTATGATTTAAACTTTATTCTATAAGTTATATTTTTAAAAAATACTTATTACTTTTAATATTTTTCTTCTCGAAGTGTTATCTTCTTTGTGTAATACTTTCATATTTTTAAAGTCACATAAAGTATATAATTTATTTAAAAACTAATATTTTTTATTGTGCTTCTGCACTTATTGTCAGGCAATTTTATATGTCAGTATAACAAGTTACTTAAATTATATATTTTTGTTTTTTGTTTGCAGGTTCGTTTGTATTTGGCTCAAAGTACATATTAAGTAGTAAGTATTAAATTTGTTTTTATTTAAGTGGGTTAAAAACTTCGAATTCAGCTTTTGGTGAAACATATAACATTGGTATGAAAATGCAGAATAGTTTAGCTAGTTAACCCTCCAGTGTAGTGCAGTGTCAACTTTTTGCGTGAAGGCTTGGACTAAAGGTTTGTGGTCAGAGAAGTTAAGGCCTAAGAGTGACCTGAAATTCTTTAGCCCCTCATAAACTGCCAGAAATTACCTGTCTTGTGGAGTAGTTGTACTTATGTGGACTGCCTATTAAAATAATGTATACTTTTTGATATGTATTCTTTAAAAGTTTTCCAATTAAAAAATACATTTGATATGTATATAATATAAAACTCTTTATTTAAAATTTATTTACAAAATAAAATAAAAAATATAGCTTAATGAGAAATAAAAATTGAAATAAACTAAAAATTAATTGGACAATCTTCTGTTGAATAATTTATTTCTTTGGGTGTTACCTCTCTTTACCATTGTATATGTGGAGCAGATAATTTAAGCTAATAATAGAACGCTATGAAGTTAAATAACACTGTGATTTACTGCTATCATTGATCACCTACGTGTCAAGAGACCTCAGTGCGGTCAGGCAATCTCTGATACCACATGTAAGGAAATCAACAATCCAAGACTCTGTGGTTGCTCGATGAGCTGGCACTATCCCTATATGGCTATCACTCTGATCATATCTTTAATATCCGATATCTATCAGATACGACATAAAATTAAAATTAAAACAGACAATGTGAGTCGCTAAAAATCAACATTTGATTATTTTCCAAGGGACCCAAAAATATTCTTGATTCTGGGCTATATCCCTCTCCAAAGCTCATGCTAAAACCCTCAAAACGTACTATATCCAACTTAATATTAGGTTCAAAATTCGGATTGGGTTTCAGAAGGGTGGTAATGCCTGGATTTGGCATATTTTATGAGTTTTCTTTAAAAAACTCAAATTTAAATTAGTCCACTTTTTCACCTCCACTGCTATGTATGTATATTATTTATATTTCGTTTTACTACTATTAACAATTGAATTAATTTTCTTATGAATATGAAGAAGATGGTCAGTGTAAAAAAGAACTAAAATAGTTAACAACTATTTATTATCCGACGTTTCGCACCACTTTGTAAGGCTTCATCAGACAGCTTTACAGAAAAAGTCAGTATTGATGATAGCTTTACAGAAATGTCATGTTGATAGCTATACAGAAAGTCTGTAAAGCTATTATCTTGAACTTCTCAGATGAGTATACAGCCCATATAGTGGGGTGAAACGTTGGTTAATAAAGAGTTGTCAACTATCTTAGTTCCTCTTGACCGCAACCTGGCGATCTTTTTCAAATTTGAAATTGTACTGTCAATTATCTACATATATAATTTCCTTATGGTTTTAAAGTTAATAGTATAAAGTTTAAAAAACTCATTAAAATGGAATTCATTCAATAATGAACTCGACATGAAAACTACTAGCTACTAGTAGCTATGTAACAATAATTTAACTTTTGATTGAATAAAGTTGTTGCAATTGGAAATTTCAAGCATTGCCCAATTTCTAATTTCAGTTTGAAATTGCCTTACCAGTTTATTTTATCGTGCTGACAGAAAAGATAATTTTTAAAATAGAGTAGGACCAAACTTAAAACGCTTAATTTCCGACAGAGACGGAATATTCTATACTATTATATTCTATACTACACAGACGTTCTAAACTATTGTTCAAATAGAAACTTAAAGTATACAATTACCTACTAAAACCCAGATGAACATACTCCTGCCAGATTTATGGACCCGCTAAAAAGACACAGATTCAGAAAATACAAACTTTTCAATCCCAATTTTTGAGATTGGCAACGAACTCACCACTTTACGTTTGAAACGAGACCATTCACACCTACCTACGCATTCCTACTGTGACGGACCACATTCGTATGATTTACTGACAGTTTCACAACACGCTGGACATTTCAATAAATTTATACGACAAATGGCATGACATGACATTCCTGACTTAACTCAAGACAGCGTAGGCTGAAGAGGAGTTGGATGCGGGACCTCCTAATGTAATAAAATAATTACAGGATGCACCACTGAGTGCTATCTCTCTCTCATGCCATGCCTGGATAGAACATCTCATTTGCTGGTTGTAATAGATTTACATTTAAAGGGGCAAATAAAAAAATAAATAAAAGATAAAATAAAATAGAGTAAGGAAATACAAGTTGGTTAGAGAATTTAGTAAAGGAAATATAATTGTATTTATTGACTAGAATTAGCTTTGAGGAACTTTTCATTTTATATTATGAAGTTTCTTAGTGAAGCCCTTGAAGTCTTTGAAGAACACCATGAACTAATCAAAGTCTTTTAATAACGTTTAAGGTTTTATTTTTTTTTTTATTGTGTCCTTTATTAAAGAGTTTTTTTATTAAGTAACAAAAATACTTCAGTTCGAACTACGCGTTTTCCAGATGTGCAATGTATAAATATCAATTAATTATATTCAAAGCATTAAACAAATGTTTCGTTTGACATCAATGCAACTGTTGACACCAGGTTTAAGGTGTTTTCAACTATAATTTATAAAGGTTAACAAACCCAAATTAAGATTATCAGTATCAACTGTTAATATGTTTTATTATAAATAATAATAATTACTGATGTCGAATATGTTATAAAGACTACAGTAATTAATGATATCCTTTTAAAGTATTTTAGTACAATCTTTTAACAATATAATTTCGTTTTTCAGCATGTATTCTTATGAAGTTTCAATACATTCTAACATATTTCTTAGGCTAAATCGTTATGATTTTCTCTTTATTTACGATATTAAAAATCTAATTCTTATGAATAATATTTATACAATTTTTAATTTCAAAAAATATTAAAAAAAAAATTTCATACTAGACCTTAGTTATAAAGCATAGTGTAATTTAGAGACAAGGATTATATATATGAAGAAAATGGGTGCAGTACTGCAAGGAAGTACTGTCACTCGATCAATGGTTGTGCAAGGAGGTGATTTGTTGAGAATCACGCTCGACCACCAGATTTTTACCCATTAAGGGTGCGCACTTCATGAGGCTGGTTGGACCCCGGAAGGTTCTCGAACCTAATGGGCTGACCCAGGGCCGGACAGGAAATAATTATCTGATGGATTCAAACCCGGGTCCTAGAAATTAGCAGCATAGTGCCGTACCACTGACCCAATCGCACCCAATGTTCATATAGTACTTTATAATTATTATAATCCATTTAGTTTTATATTTATCTTTATTATTTAATGTTTATACGACATACAGCCTTAATACTTTTTGCCTTTGAGTGTGGTAGGTTGTATTATTTTAATAAAAATTAAAAGAAAAAAAGGGCTAATTGCAAGTGAGTATTTGTTTATATTTTAGTTTTTATAAAATTCTCCATATTATACGTTTTCCTTTTACATATTTTATGTTTATCGACTGTTTCTTATCCATCACATGTGTGTATTCATATAGTACATTATAGAAAAAAAAATAATAACAATAAATAATTATCTGCCTCAGCCAGATTCTAACCCGGGTCCTTGGAGTTTCTAGCATAGTGCTTTACCACTGAGCTACCCCTAAATACAACCTATTTAAAATACAATACATAATATATTGAAAAAAGCTGTTTGATGATGATATCAGAGATTGTTCGACCATTGTCTTCTTCTAGCATAATATGTCTCTATAAAGTTGCATATTTGGGTTTTATTTTATGTAAAAAGCTTTATTGCGATCCTAAAACCCTGCAATGAAATCTGATATACGATCTATCATTCCTTGCCTTTGGAGATTGCTGGCCGCAGCTCCAAAGCACTCAGGTGACCGGAGGGCGTTCATATCCTGGAAGAGCAGGTTGTAAAGAATACGGCTCTCCTGGGCAGAAGATAAACTCTGTTGATGTAAAAAAAAACTCGTCCAGCTCCCTCTCGACATAAAAATTCCGCTGAAGTCGTAAACAGGTTACGGCTGTTTTTGGTATCCCTCCTCCTTTCGACTTTGTCCTTTTTAAATAGCTTATCGGCTTGAACCGATAGAGATTTTTGCCCGATAAAAGGCAAAACAAAATTGAAAAAATGTAATTAAATTTTTGGACGATATCTAATTAGCTCTAAGTATCATTGGCAGATTTTTTTCTCTTCTTTATCGCGCAAAACTTAATTATTTTCAGAAATTTGGTTTGAATATGCTTCTTCTTCCAAATCCGAAATTCATTTTGCATTGATAATGGAACTAAGAAGTTCTGTAAATCAGTTATCAGAAGTAGTGTGGTCCAGAACATTTTATACTTTGACTTTTTACCAAAAGAAATTTAATATTTTTGAGAATAATAAATTTTATATGAAATATGAAACTAATTTTGATCTAGAGATAATTTCCATATAATGTTTCAGCTATTGTAATGGTATTGGAAATTAGTTTGGCTCTAGAGTTGCTCTACAGTTACTAGAGTAGCCGCTGCGTACTAACCAAGATGGGAGTATCCAGATTAATTTTTCAGGACCACCGAGAAATAAATATTATCTGCTCCAGGTGGTAATCGAACCCACAACGTTCCGAACTGGGCGCTCCGGTACCTACGCTCCAACCCGTACGGTTGTCACATCCCTTTCGATAGCGTAGAACAAGTAAAATTTTATATATGTTTTAAAAACCTAAGATTGCAATACTTGTTCTAACTTTAATAATTTGTTATATAATCTTTTGTTTTAGGTGTTTGAACAATAATAACTTCTTTCAGTAATTTGATTATTTCTTAATTACGGATATAGATTAACCTAAATTTGGGCTATTGAAAGCTCGAAATCACCATTCAAATGAATCTATATATA
>NW_027108072.1:884531-896900 GCF_000696795.3 Halyomorpha halys | reverse complement strand
AAGGTATATTTTACAAATACAATTTTTGTAAAGGTATATTAGATTTTGAGTATTATCTACTTAGGCTTCAAAAATTTTTTTAAAAAACACGGTACAACTAAAAGGTATACAATTTATGTAGTTTGAAAGAAACAAAAAAACTTTTCATTAAATTGCTTATATTTTGTTAAAAATGCTCCTTTGTTTCTCACTAAAAGTATTTATTGTGTTAGTTTTTCTAAAAGCATAATTCCAACATATTTGCCCTTAATATTATGGAATATAAAACATTAAATAAGAATTCTAGATTTTTTTGAAACTGTTCTACTTGAAATGTTATATGATGAGAATAGTCGTATTCCTATCCCAACCCCTTCAATTCTAATAAGCAATTTCAAGCAGTTAATTCTAGTCTTGAAAACATATATTCAATGAAATATCCTTTTCCCTTGTATATTTTTTAAAATAAAGAGGTGAAAAGACCGGGTTGATGAAAGGTAAGAAGTGTGGTGGGGGAGGGAAAATAAGGACAGCTGCTTGAATGTGACAGTGATGTATCATTGCTCACATATAGGATAGGGATAGGATGTCGGTTCGCATTCCCCATTCCTGTCTTTATCATCTTCCATATCTCTATATATCCCCAATCCTCCATTCATATATACTTCTTCTTTTTTTATATATCTTTCTCTTCCAGGGTAAACCACATCAAGTTTCATATTTTTCTCAAGATACATTTTCTTATGATTTATGGTTTTGGAACATGTATTGAGAATACAGTCTACATTGCCTGTCCGATCTCAAGTCAATCGAAGAAATTAAGTTTATTTATTTATTTTTTTAGGAATTTTTCTTATTCAAGGTTTTTACCTATCAGAACCTGGGTAATAGAATAAGGCTAGAAAAATTTACCAGTATTAAAGATTGAAGTAGGAGATTGCTGATTTACCGTGTGTATTAATAAACGGAATATTGTCCGGGTGCGGTCAAATTAAACTCAAAATTTTTCACTATTTTTATTTGAGCCTACGTTTCGCCCCACGTTGCAGGGCTTCTTCACAGCTAAAAAAATACAAACTGATACTTATGTTATGTTATTGTATCTTTTTAGCCCTGACGAAGCCCTGCAACGTGGGGCGAAACATTGGCTCAAATAAGGATAGTTCAAAAATATTACTATTTGAGTTTAATTTGACCGCACACGGACCATATTCCATTTATTAAACATTAAACTTCAATATTGGCAAATTTTCTGACAATGCTCGTATCCAAGGATCCAGATCCTCAATCCTGCCAAGTGTCGTTACCGGAGTCAGACCATTGGTAGAAATTATCAACAGCAGCACCTCAATTTTCTGAAGTTTATATAATTTTTTAGTTCCTGATATTTACGAATATTTTCGGCTACCTCTTTTTGAAGATTGTCATTCGATGGTACTCCTATTTCTACAATATTTGCACAATTTTCTCTCTTAAAGATAAGCAAGATATCGGGCTTATGTTGAGGAATGGTATGATCAGTGATGATGGTCTGGCCCAATACAACTTGACATCCCATCAATGACTGCTTGGGGGCTTGTGGTACTTCAAATTAGGCTTGATGTCATTCAGAATTTTGTATTTTTTGGCTAACTCTTAAAGATAGTATCAATATATGCGGTGTCTGTAGGTCATAGTGGCTATCGCATGGCCCCGAATGGAAAAATAAAAATATAATTATTATTATTATTACTACTTTTATTACTCTTCAGTCAGTTAGCAGAAAAAACAAATCAAATAAAGCCGTACTACTACAGCCAGGGTTCAGTACATGCTGGGGACGAACTAAGTAGTTATCTATCAAAAATTAATATATCTAGTTCTAAAAAATATTTTTTTTTTTACAAATAAAATTCCTAAACCAGAAATTTATCTAATTAATTTCAAAATATAAATTTTCCTCCCGCTCAAATATGGTTATATTGTTTTGTGGTATTATTTTTTAATTTCTAAGGTTTAATATCAGTGTGTCGAAAATAGTTCAATAATTGCATGTGTAAATATTTTGTTAATCAAGAAACTGAAAAATTTAAAATCGAAAAACATGAAGCATGAAGTCCCTGGGCAGAAATGGGTTAAAACGAATATATTTATTGGGTTATATAAAACAATAAAAAAATTAATCATAAATTTCATAATTTTAATTAGGTTTTTATACTTATTTTTAAAACATCGCGTTTAAATTATTTAATTGAAGTGAAAATAAGAATTATTCAATCTGAATTTACAATTTTTTAAGGGGCCTAATGTATTGCGGGAACTGTGGACACACAGCGCCGGTCTGTGAGCTTTCTCTTTCCATGAGAGAATTCCGTTTGGAATCAACCGAGTTTTGAGACTTCTGTGTCTCAGATTTTGATATTGTTTTCTTTACTTAGTAATATTAAATATATATTGTTTTGTATACGTTGCATGAGTAGTTTCTTAAAATAAATTTTTCGATATCGCAAATATAGCCGAATTTTATTATGTTATAGATCCTAAAAATACTCGTATATTTACAAATGTTTGTGGAAAATTAAAATTGTACAGCTCATCTTGAGGCTTGTAAGTTTTAAAAATCTTAAAAACAGAATCTTGCTGGTAAAAAAAAAAAGTAAACTGTTCTGACTAAGATTTGTTGGATTCATCCCTAATTTCAAGATCGAGAAATGTTCCGATCACATGAATATTCGTAGATTTACTAACGATGCGCTGTAAATCTCATTTTAAAATTTATTGTATGTACTTTAAGTGCTTAAGAAATTAGTTTAACTTATTTTCAAAAACGCCATTTTATTTATACAATTTTCAATTATAGATTTTTACAAGATACTGTGCTTCATATTATTTAACAAATTTTTCATGCATAAAAAGGCAATATTTAGGCAGAAAATTAAGTTACTCAACTATAGTACTTATTAATAATAAAATTATTAAGATATTATTTCTATCTGGACTTTGGATTCTAAATGGATGCATGAAGGGTTCCACTATACTATCTAATTGCTCTCATATGCAATCCGTACAGCCTAAAATCGTTAATGCTCCTTAATTTGTCACAAATTAAGTCACCTATCTGGATTTCTATGTCCCACATGTTGCCGATTTGGCCAGAAGCAGATACTAATCATTCTATGATAAACTCCCATACCACCCAAAACCATTTGTTTCTAACCCGCCCCTTATTACCTGATAATCCCCTTAGGCTTCTGAAAAGACGTTGGCCTCGAGATCTTCTATAGAAACGTTATTTAAGTACATCCATCAGGACCTCAATGTCCCCTACGTTGCCGATTTGGTCAGAACCAGATACCAATCCTTCCATAATAAACTTCCCAACCACCCAAACCAACTCGTTTCTAGCCTGGCTTCTCCTTCACTACCTAATAATCCTCCTAGGCGTCTGAAAAGAAGATGGCCTCGAGATCTTCTCCTTTAAAAATGTTTTTGGAGTTCTATCAATGGGTAGATTCTTCACATGTTTTTATCATGTCATAATATCACTTACAGCAAATTTACTTGATATGTATACAGTTGTAAATATCAATAAATAAATTATTTTAAAAAAATACAATAAACAATTATTTCAATTACTTTATATACTTTATTGTACAAGAAATTCTGTTTCTAAGATATGGTCCAATCAACAATTCAATGTATTGTTTTATTAGTAGTACTGGACCACTCGAGGCTCCAGGCGAGGTGCTGGAGAAAGATGAATGTAGCCAATGTAGCAGCTATCTGCTCTCTAACAGCCTTATCAGTTCCAGCTGATAAGAGCTCTCTCTAAAGCAACTTATTCACAATCGCGGACTAGATAACGGTGGCTGCCATAAAGTGCTTCCAGTCGGTAACAGGCCAGTCGCTTTATGTATTTAGTGCTGCTTTACGGTCCTCATGAATCATAAGTGGCAATTCGATCTTTATTGGATAATATTTGCATCTCTGGTTTAATTGTTAGTGATGTTACACGGTTCAGACCCAGAGTCCCACAAGAGATTATCTCGAAGAGTCAGAGTATGGCAGTACTTACTTAAAAATTATGTACCAATTATATTGAAATGAATGTTAATTCTCTCTTATTACTCCGACCACTCCCAAGGATAAATCTTAATTAAAGTTTTCAATTGAACTCCTACAATTTTTTTTATCATCTTTATTGGAAGTTAAAACTGTATATAATTATACATTTTGTAAATTTGATGTGTCATTATGGAGTGATACAGGCGTGTAGAGAAACTACCCATTGGTAGCACTCTATTGAAGTTTTTACATTAGCTGGTCTCGTGGCCATCTTCTTTTCAGGCGCCTCAGAGGATTGTCAGGAATAGAAAAGGAAGCAAGGTTATAAACTAGTGGATTTGGATAGTTATAATCGAAAGAATGATTACTGGTTTGGGCTAGATCGGTTACATATGGAACATTAAGATCTTGATGTATGATTTTATTTGTGACAAAGTAAGGAGCATTGAGGATTTAACGAAGGATTTTAGATAGTAAGGATTGGATATGAGAGGAATTCGAAGGTTTAGTAAAGCACATCTCGGTATGTTTCGATTGGTCTTATTACAGTCATGTAGATCAGTCTTTTGTAATGAATTGGAAGTTTAGAACGTTTGTCCAGTAAGTGATGTAATTGTCGAAATCGACGTGCAGTTTCCTGTCTTTTCAGAATTGTGTGAGGATTCCAGGTTAATCGTTTGTACACGATCGTAACACTCTTGACATTAAAAATTACTTCCCAAAACATTCTGTATTATAAATTATCCTGCCTTGTTCTAATTATCACAGCTTCAATAGATTGGTTTAAACAATATATTGGTGAATAAGATAAAAGTTAATTGAATGTGCGTAGAGCTATCCCTAATTTAATAGTAGCTTAAAGGTTGATTTACTAAAATACAATCTGACAAAGGCCGAACAGCCTACTACTTTTTAATAATAATGTTAGCTGTGGTATTTAGAATAAATAGAATTTAGAATATGACACAGTATGTTTTTGCAAATAATTTTTAATATTAAGAGTGTAATATTATAATAATTGATACACAAACCAGCCTCAAATAATAATTTAAATTATACACAATTAAAAATTATTGTATAATTACATAGTGAGAATTTTCCTATTATAAGAAAAAACTTTCAATATTACAAACAATATGAACAATATAATAACTATTTTTTTTACGTCAAGAAAAATATGGTTGAACGAGAGAACTGATGGGGTATGACGTATGTTTGAAGAAATAGAGTTCCAGTGGAAAGCAGTTCGGTTAATGATGAACTTGTCAAAGGCAACAGTTCAGTGGCGTGAAGGGTAAGGTCAGATATATCGGACCTGCTTGCACAGAATGGAACTAAGGATTTGGAATACCGCCTTCATAGAATGAGAAGAATGTGAGAGTAGTTCTAATTAACTGGTGAGGAAGGGTGCTAAGAAATTTTGAAATCGGTAGGATGAGTAAAACCATTACAACTCGGCGTAATACAGGTGTTTATGCGTATCTGTAGTGACCTCTATAACAAATCGTACTGAGCAATTCATGACACATTTATGTTTAGCTTCCAGTTCATCTAATATTCCGCCACACACCAGGCAGCTATAGTGAAAGTGGGGGGAAAATAAGAGAGGAAACTAACAGATGGGATTTTAAGTTGTGTGGTTTCCAGGAAGAATTTGGAGAATGGTTACTATAGGGTCCTGACTGATGTGTGGATTGAGATGGGGGTATTGTTCGGTAAAAGGTTGGGAGGATTAGGAGAAAGGGGGATCGGATTATGGTGGCTTTTGTCTTTTCGACTTTTAACCTATTATTGATTGTCCCAGGTGCTTATTCTATTAATGCTTTTTATTTTTCGTGTTACATTCGATGAACTCTCTACTTTTACCTAAACAGAAAAAAAGTATAATTTTTGGAATATTCTTATATATATTATATTCTCTATATTCTTATCCTGAAAAAAGAACCCATAATATATTTAACAGTAATATATTATTTAATTTATAATCTTAAACACTTTCTTGAGACTGATAATTTTTTAAAAATAAATAATTTAATTTCCATACATTTTAGTCTCCAAACATTTTATTTTTCTTATAAGTCCGACGTTTCGGCCAATCCGGCCATCCTCAGGGACAATCTACTTAATACAATTTTGGAATTATATAATTTAATAACTCTAACTCCATGCAGGCTATTCTGCCCACGTCAAAACAACAATTTCTAATTAGTCAATATTCACTTAAAACCAAAATTAAAATATTCCTTAAAAACTTATCACAGCCTTTGAGGTTGAATATTGACTAATTAGAAATTGTTGTTTTGACCTTAGCAGAATAGCCTGCATGGAGTTGGAGTTTTTAAATTATATAAATAAAATTAATTTCTAAAATTGTATTAAGTAGATTGTCTCTGAGGATGGCCGGATTGGCCGAAACGTCGGACTTATAAGAAAAATAAAATTTTTTGAGACTAAAATGGATAGAAGTTGAATTATTTATTTTAATAAAGTAATATACTATGTTTTTAAACATATGTTACATTTTTAAGCGTTATTTTGCCAAGTTTAAACTAATTTTTTTCGGTTTATATACTAACTTTGTAGTATAACTTATACTGATGTTATGCAAACCATTGAGTAACGATGAAGACTTCTAACTTAGCGTTTCCATTGATCCAATCCCTTGATGTTAATGACATGAGACATCCTATGAGGAAGTCGATTCCTACCCATCAATATGATAATGACCTTCGGCTTGTGTAAAGAGGTAGTTGGTATTCCTGGTCTCTCTGCCCTGTCAGTTCGGGAGGGTTCGCCTTCTGCTCAAGAAGTGGAAGAACTAGCTGTGGGGGATGCTTAGGGAACGGTCTCAATCAGTATGCAAATAGCTCCTTGCGGTTCTGGCGTAATCGGAACCGAAATTTGAGATTTAATCATTTTGATTTAATTAGAAATGTGATATGTATTATTTTTTTTAACGTGCTTTTATTCTATAACATTTCGAATGATCGAATCCAATCAGGTAATTTAATTTTCATTGAGGTATTTTCATGTCTGTTTTTTTTTCATTATTATTCTCTATAAAAAAAATTATATAAATATATTAATTTTTATCGTTGAAGAGGGTCCCTTGTTAATTGAACCTGTATTCACCAGAAGCAGTCAACCAATTTGATATTTTTATGTGAGGATAAGATGACTGAGGTTTCGGTGAGTGAAGAACAAAAATAAGTAAAAACTTATTAGGGCCAACATTTCGGCCAGAATTTCAGGGTTAATAACAAAAATGAGATAACAACCATGATGATTAAATGGAATTATTATTTACAGACCGCACCTCCCCCCCCCAAATCATGTTCTCCTTATATAAATAGTCCACGGCCAACTATCTATTCATAATCCTTTTACGTGGAAAACTCAAGATTCAATCTTACTTATATTTAATGATGATGCTTATATTCTGTGTGGACACAGAATTTATTCATTGTGACTAATATTCTGTTGTAGGTACAAATAGAGGAGTTTCAAGATTAAAATTTCATTATATTAAGTATTAATTAAGTGCTTATCAACATTAATTATGTAACATTATTTTATCATAAAATCATAAATAGTAGAGTCTGGATCAATTTAGTGCAATCTAGTCTCTAGTGTTTAGGTCTTTTAAAATAATGGATTAATCTTGAATATTTCAAAACCATGATTTTTAATGTGTTATTTTCATTTCTTATTATTCTGGTCCTTTTATATTTAATACAGTTATACTAATTCTTTCGAAAACTGATTTATTTTTTCTCATTCTATTTCTACTCTAACTTCCTCATCACCTAGTAATATTTATCGGAACATTTGCTTATGAGGTATTTTTGGATCACAATAATTTGGTCATGTAATATTTTTTAATGAGTCTACTGTATTTTTATTATTGATGGTGCGTTGTAAAACATTCCGGGCTCCGGAAACCGAAGCTCATAAATATATGTGCTCTCATGTTTTAATTAATTAGGTAATTTTATCAACCTTCAAAAATATTTATATAACTCTGGTTTTAGACATTAAAAATAAAAATTTCTTACAGCTACAACCCATGAAGGGTCAGGAGTGCAGTACTGTTACTAGACCAACGGTTGTGCAATTAGGTAATTTTGTCAACCTTCAAAAATATTTATATAACTCTGGTTTTAGACATTAAAAATAAAAATTTCTTACAGCTACAACCCATGAAGGATCAGGAATGCAATAATAAGAAAGTACTATTACTAGACCAACGGTTGTGCAATTGGTTAATTTTGTCAGAATCACGCTCAACCGCCAGATTTTATTAATGGTACGTAAGTTGAGATGCACTATTATGACACTAGCTCAATCCATATGCAATAATTCAACACTGACTCGATTGGTCTGTGACAGTGTTGGACGAGCGTCCCCTTAGCAACTTCGATTCTAAATCTTTTTAAAATAATAACTTTTATTTTACATTCCCCACTGAATGAAAACTAGGCCTTCCTAATATACTCAGAATATTTTTGTGTCTAGAAACGGTGATTATTATCTCATGAGGCTGGGTAGAACCCACAAGGTTGATTCGCGGTTATATAAAAAATAATCATTATCAGTGCCTCACCACTGATCTATTCTGCTCTCGGTTTAAGATAATTTATTTAACGTTATTAAACGTTGGCTCAATAAAATAGTATAATTATCTACTATTTGAATTTTTTTGACCGCACCCGGACCATATTCCAGTCATAATTTATTAAAGTTCTAAGGCCGCCCATAGCTCTGTGGTTAAGACTCAGTATTATCAATTTGATGTCTATTGGCGGTGCCGGTTCGAATCCGGCCTGGGACGTTAACATTTTTCATTGAGTGGCGGTCCCACAAAATGAAGAACTTTGACCCCAACCATGGTTAGGCAGTATAGGACCCCAATGGGAGTCTTGGCCGAAAAAAAAATTAAAGTTCTATAAATTTAATCATATTAGTTAATTAATAAATCGTGACAGATTCCCGTTGTGGCGAAAGTCCCAGCAAGAGTGCATAGTTCAGAACGTTGTTGGTTCGAATTCCCCCACGGACAGTCAATATTTGTTTATTGGTGGCCCCTAAAAATTTACGTACAACATTTTGACATTCCCACTTTGGAGTTGTCTTCAACGAAAACCTTCAGCTAAAAAATAAAAATAAAATAGGCATATTTTTAATTTAACGTAACCCAGATATGTATTTATTAAAACAGTATATGTTCGAGTAATTAATTTAACAAGTATAAAAAAGCTTAGAAGTTGAATTTATAGATTAACTATTGTTTGTTGAATTCTGTGATTTTTTTATCTTCTTTGGCAATATTTACGTTTCCTTTTGGTTGTTTATTTTCATAATAGTTCAAATCAAAGATAATATCCGACAAAAATCAGACCTCGGCCATATTTGCTTTTCTAACAAACGTATCGATTTAGGGCAACTGGCTAATGAGTAGATCTGGGTTAATAATTCAAAAATTACCACTTGTAAATAAGACCGGAAATAGTTTTACTTCGAGCCTTGCTACCTGAGTACTTCCTTCACCTCCGGCGGATGTCACTAAATGATGCATGCTTTCCCCTCCTTCGCAGACACCTCGGCATTAATACCCCACCCTGCCGAAGATCGTAAAACCGCTGCTATTAAAGACTCTCCTTCGTCGGAGAGTGAATATTTCATCGGAATCCTCGGCAATAGCTCCTGAGGACAGAAGCTTGTAAATAAAGGATACAGCCACGGCGCAAACATTCGGAGGATCCTCTCCTATTTATGAAGTATTCGCCGGCGCCTCCTTCCCCTCTTTTGGGAGGGGCGACTAAGCCGCAACATCCCCGCTTTTAATTTACACTTTCTTTTGAAAAAGTCTTATTATTTACAGTTATTCCTTTGTCTCCTTTATATGGAAATCCCTTGCTCCGAAGGGAGGGGGGAAAACTTGGCAGATTTCTTCTCCGGAGTTTTTCATTAATGTGCATTAGCATCCCCGGCCTATCCTTCACCATCTTCCTTCATATCTGGCCCGGAATGGAAATGCTATTGCACTTTTATGAGCCATTAGATTTATCGTTATTAGTTTTCCCAGCTTTTTCTTGAAATAAAGAGAATATTATTCAAAGTGGGAAGAGAAAGGAGGGGTTGGTAGAGAACCTCCATCTTAGATCGCTGGAATTCGCTCACTAATATGGCCTATGATAAATGGGCCCTCAGAACCACACATTCACTCCAATCTTCATTCATGCGTTGCCTTAACATTCCTCTTCGTATTAACTGTGCTGTGAAAAAATAAAGCATTTTGAAATACTTATTTGTAGTATAAATAACTTTTTAAAATTATTTATTCGTTTTTCGTCATTTTTAAAATAATTGATACAAGATTTATTTTTTGTTTCGATAGCATGCAAATTATCTATTCCGTGATTTATATTTGTAAGTAATGTATAATTTAATTTAAAAATATATTTTTTTTTATTCCTGCATAAAATACATATTTAAATATTTTTTTTACATAAATCTTATAAAAGAATTTTTTACTAGGTACTTTCTTACTTGTAGTATCCTAATAGCTGATTTTTCTTTATGGAATAACTGCCTTAATATTAAATATACTTCGATATTTATTTATATTTTTTAGACATAGGTTTATTTATTACTTAGATATACCTTGGTCTTTAGTTATATTCTATCCTTTTTTTTTTTTTTTTTTGAATTCCATCCATCATTTTCTCGTGATTTAAAAAATTATTAGCTTCATTGTTATTGATTTATTAGTTGTGAATTATTATCACTAATCTCTGCGTAAGTTATGTTTCATTTATTCATTTGTTGTAGTTCATTACTAAATTTTGTATCAGTCTATGTGTTATCATTATATCATTAGTTGCCTTTTTAAAATTAATTTCAGTTTTTTTCTTGGCAGTATTTGTGTTTTAGCTGTATTATTTAAGTTAATTAATTACTTTTATTTTCAGAAAACAAAATCAAATTGTATAATTTTAGCTTCTAAGCTCTTATAGCCTTCAGAACGCCACAATAATTATAAAATTGTTACAAAAAAAAAACTATTGTTGCCATTATTTTTGGTTGTTATGTTAGTAGCGACTGATACATGCTGGCCATCTGGTAGCACCACATTTCTTTTAATTTGTTCAATTAATAATTAAAAATGTGTGCATATACGTATCTCCCTCTTCTCCAAACTCTACTGTCTGGGACTATCCAAGTACTCCTAATCTTTTATCATTTCTTTTTTTTTTGTTTTGTTATCTTCCTTTCCTTCCTCTTTCTTCATCCTAGACTAAAGACTCATCTCTGATTCCATTTATATTCTTCTAGAATCCTACGCCCTCAATCACATAAGTGACTAACAAAAGTTTATCCTAGCTTGTTTTTTATTTTTATTTATTTATTTTTTTAAAAACCCATGATACTTACTTTACTTATTCATCGGTTTTATTTTTATTTTTTTTGTTTAAACCTGATGAAATCCCAATTTTTTTAGTACACATTAAGCCTCATGTTTATAGTATTTATTGTATGTATCCGCACCTACCGACCACCTTCTTCATCTGAACTAAACTATTTTTCTATCCTTAATGTAGGTAAATAGAGTGTGTTTTGTAATCTACGTGCTTTATTTTGAGAGATAATTTTTGACCTCAAAAGCAACAAAAAAAAATGTAAACAACGGTTCAATCCTCTAAATAAAATGGGAAACTTGTTGTTTTGTGGTTTATAAGTGTTTTTCTTTTATCCAAATAGGATGCGATAACTCAAAAAATATTCAAAAGTATTGAAGTTCCAACTTAAAAGTCGTAAAGTATATAAAATTTCATTTATGAAATATGAATCGGCTTAATTAAATCACCATTGTAAGTAGCTTATGGAGGTAACAATAACGACATGTTTTATAAATCTGTTATTTGAAGATTTTTTCAGCCCCCTGTTGTGACTCACAACTACAGTACCCACAGCTCCGGTATTAATTAATTGCATTCTAGTGAACTGGTTTGATATACATGAAGAGGTTAGCCTTTACATTTGATTTATACCGACCGCTCTGGGTGAGAATCGTATTACCAAGTTCCCTTGGCTAGTTGGTTAGTACAATATTTGATTACCAGATCTCGCTTTGGCCTGTTTTCCTTTAAATCTAGTTTTCAACTGTTGAATTAAATCTAATTTAGTGCCCTATTGTTACTAATAATTTTTTCCTTGTAATATAAGCTAGGGTTCTAAAATTAAATATATTAAAATAATTAATTTTAAAATCATAATTATTTTTATAATTTGTGCTTAAATTGACTTAAATCCCGGTTTTGCAAAAAAAAAAAAATATATCTCTGT
>NW_027108072.1:882108-883026 GCF_000696795.3 Halyomorpha halys | reverse complement strand
GATGAATGGAATATGGTCCGGGTGCGGTAAAAAAAAAACCAAATAGTAGATAATTATACTATTTTATTGAGCCCAAATATAAAATAGTATAAAATATCCAAAAATAAAATAGTATAATTATCTACTATTTGAGTTTTTTTTTACCCCACCCGGACCATATTCCATTCATAAAATTTATTTTACATTAAAACGTTTCCTATTTTACTCATTCATTCTTTTCATCCTTAATTATTTAAATATTTAATAAATATCAAGTATTTTATTATAATAATAAAAAAAAAATTGCACAGAAAATTAATTTTTTTCATCAAGAGATACGTTAAATTATTCCGTTACACATAATCGTAGATCAATTTCTTTCTTTATTGTATATTTACGAGTAATATTCCGATTTTATCTTTAAGGTACGTTAAAGGTGAATCAAGGCAAGTGCACAAATCTACATTTTTTTTTAGTTGGAAAAGCTACATCACACTGACTTCTCTTGTATGATGTCTGAAAGATTATTGTTATATATTTAATTTTCGGAAATTATATTCGTCCACATAATAAAGAGAGATAGTTGACCGTGGATAAATTAAATGAGGAGAAGATGGTAGGGGGGTGCGGTCAAAATATAACACAAACAAGTTGACTAATAGTGCCTACGTTACGGCAAGAATTTCTAGCCTTCATCAGGGCTAAGAACAGAACAAGATAACAACCAATGTATACAGAAAATAAAATATAAACAGAATGGCATAAAGTAAATGATTGTACTTAGTGAAATTAATAAAATTAAAGTGGTGAAAGAAGTGGAAAATAATATATATATATATATAGGTAATTGAATAAGTAAGTAAAAATAACATAATTAATGAATTAATATAAAAATTTGAAGTTGTATAATGCAAAGGAATATGAATATTTTAGTTCATT
>NW_027108072.1:878370-882058 GCF_000696795.3 Halyomorpha halys | reverse complement strand
AACATAATTAATGAATTAATATAAAAATTTGAAGTTGTATAATGCAAAGGAATATGAATATTTTAGTTCATTAACAATTTTAAAATCAAAATTATGGAAAGGAAAATAAAATTGAGGGAATGAAAATTTATGTAACTAATGAAATATGTAACCACAATATTAGATAAAGAAACAAAATATGAAGTTAGACAAAAGAAGAACACTTCTTCTTTTTTTATTTCAGATTTTTATTTTATTTCCTTAATTATGTTATTTTACTATATAATTATGTTTTTTTCCACTTCTTTCACCACTTTAATTTTATTAATTTCATTCTGTACAATTATTTATTTCATGTCATTCTGTTTATACTTTCCTTTTTATTTTCTGTATTCATTGGTTGTTAAATTGTTCTTTGTCTTTAGCCCTAATGAAGACTAGAAATTCTGGCCGAAACGTTGGCACTATTAAATAAGTTATTTCAACTTTTATATTGTCAACTGTTATATTTTGACCGTACCCCAACCATCTTCTCCTGATATTATTAGGTCCACTTTTAGGAAGTTATTGTTTAGAAACATTGACGATATGTCAATAACTGAATTTTATTTTATTGAAAATGTTGATTTTTATTAACTTTGACAGAAATTGTAAGCTGTATAATTTTTAATTTGTACAAAAAAAAAATCTTAGTAGTATTTATGGTAACTGAGTACATTTAATATTATACTCTTCATATCATTATAAATGCTTCTGAGTACATGTAATTGTTGAGATTTCCATAATAAAAATAAAAGATGTATTTTTTCTATATGTGTGAGCTAACGAATTTTGGTTTAAAACAATTTTCTTTAATTAAATTCATTCTAGTATTTCCTGCTACATGCATATATTTTTTTTCTTTGAAGTGCTTACTACTCATCTATTATAATTTTGTAATTAAATTCTATTGGCTATTGCACGAATACTCCTCAAATTTCTAACATCTATTTTAACATTTTTATTATATAAAAATTGTGTTTAGAATACAATTGCTAATTATAATTGGATTAGTAAGCACTAAATTATAGTTATCATAAATTCAATGTACTAATGCAAATTAATATTCCGCAATATCAGGGCATTCAAATCAATATACTATATAAAATATTTCTTGCGGATATATCATTTTCCCTACCTGATAATGTTGTAAAAGACCTCTGGAAGGGAATAAATCTGGAAGGACTCGAGGTTCTGGAGCTTAAGGAAAGCTGTGGTTGGAGGATCTCGGCGTATTCTTGCGTGAACGGAACAGAGCTAAGGAGCTATAATCCTTTGAGGAAGGGGTTCATTGAGAGGAAATGGATCCTTGGGATATTCTCAGCCTTCCTTATAGCTACCACCTATTTTTACATAAACTAAACATTGTTTATAACTGATATAAATATTAAATTGGATTATAATATAGTGACCAAAAGGCTGAACTAAGAAATTACCCGGGGCCTGCTATAGTTAAAAAGGTATTTAAAAAAAAATTAAATTTGGATCTGCATTGTTCAACCTAGTAGTAAACAGAGCCTTACTGGGCAACCCGCTCATATAAACCAGCATATACAAAATTTAGTTTTATTAATAACAAATCTGGTAAAGAAAGAAATTAAATCTTCTGCAGTAATTGAACAGCATCAAAGCTTTAATTATCCTCATTAACAGGACCTACTACTACTACGACTTGTATACTCATTAATTTGTTATATCGAAATTAGCTCGCTCATATCCTGGTTGTTAGATCGGTAGGGGGTCGCCTTCCGGTATGTTTACGATCAAAGAGAAGTAACCAAAAAAGGATATCGATTTTGTAACAATAAGACACTTTATATATACGAGGCAATAAACAGGGCCTACAAAGGGCTGCCAACCAATAAATGCCAACCCCCCTTATTTCAACATCCTTTCGTCCGATTGGAGCTCATCTCCTTCCCGAATCCTACCCCATCACACACTCTCTCACTCACTCTTTCTTCGCATGATTTATCGCTCTCTCTCCTGAGTCATCTTTCTCCGCAGATCGAAGGAGAAGGGTCCCTATTATTATTCAGAGGTGCTAGTAGCATTCATCATAAATTTGATCAGACTAGAATAATTTTGAATGATATCGGAATGGATGAGTGCATTTGGGTAATGTATGTGTTTTAATATTACTTCACGCCAGTTGGCATGGAATGGGGTTGCTAAATGTATCATATTCAATGAAACAAAGTTCTATCTTTGAATCGTTTTCCTTTAACTCGATTTCCCTTTTTAACATAATATTTTTTCATTGGAGAAAAATGTTGGCCATCCTTTAGCCGATCATTATTTAGCATCAATGATCAGTTCATTTGATGTTTAAATTTAGTAACTGATTTATTTTTTTAAATATTTATTTATTACTCGATTATTTAATATTCTATTAACAATTATTAATATATGTGTTTAGTTTCTTATTATAGAAACCATATTTACAATATAATAATTACTGAAAAATTTTAAGTAATAGAAATGAATAATTAAAATATAATAGTACTCGAATAATAGATACATTTACAAATGGATAATTAATAATTATCATTTTGGAATTAATAAAATAAATCACTGATTTGAATAATTAAAAAAATAAAATTACAGATTTATGGCAGTGTCTTGTAATAGTCGAAACTCTCGATCTATGAGAGAAAGTTAGATTTTTTATATTAGAAGCAAGGCCCGGATTTTTATGCAATTGCATGTTTTGTTTGCAAGCATTTTTTGACCCGCTGATCTTAAATCTTCACGTATCAGTGGATCCAGAAGCAATTAATATTGTTTTATTTTTCATATTTGACGTTTAATCCATATATTTGCATATTTGGACTATTTCAGTTCAATAAAAAACAAATAGGAATAATAAATTAATATAAAAAAATGAATAAAATTGAATAATATAGTTTATATTGGAACCAAGCATCATATTGGCACAGTCCTTAGACATTTTATCAGCAGTGTACATGTTTTAAATTGGTAACCAGTTAAAAACAATTTTGTTTTATAATTTTTTTCGTATTGAAAAAAAAAATTCTATACTTCGTATTTTTTCACACTCGTTTTGCTATTGATAACTCTCAAACAATAGAATTAATTAAGTGATAGTTGCTGAATTTTTACATCTAACATTTTTCATGTGCATGAATATTCTAATATTCCTACAATGGTTTTTTCGTTCGATTTTGTATGTAATAAAAATATATTTAAAATGTAACTGGACATTAAAAATAGATTTTCTTTACATTAGTCGTGATTCTTCATGAAATTCCGGCTCATGTCAGACCATTTATTCAACGTGTGATATAAAAGATACGGTAAGCGTCACAATTCTCTTAAAAATAACTAAACTTTGTTTTGCTTTACTTTCTCACTACCGAAGATACTGCACTTTCTGTGATCGGAGTAGAAAATTTAAACTCAAATTTCACGTTTTAGAAACAAAACATCAACGAGTTTAGTCCGTACCTGTCTGTAGTCAAATTTGTGTTCGGTCTTAAATGATCAAATCATTTAATCGTGGGTTGGTATATAGATTTTATCAGATTCTGTCCACTACTTGGGGGTCTGTAAAACCCTACCTCACCAGTTGGGTCTTTAAAAGCCATGGAACCAGTTAGAAGTGTATTTTATCTTTTTTTTGTATATATGTATGTATAGTTGACCGTAA
>NW_027108072.1:867317-878320 GCF_000696795.3 Halyomorpha halys | reverse complement strand
TATATATATATATATTGACATATTTATGTGTCATTCTAATTTTACTTAGTTATTATTATTATTTTTTTGTATTCTTCTCTTATCATTTTTCATTTTTCGTCATATCTTTATCACTACTTCCTACATAGGCGACGTATTTGAAATAGAAATATAACCGTTAAACGGCTGGCTGGCTACCTCCTCCCCACTCCTCCACGCTTCAGCTTCATTGTTGCATTCTGTTCATCCGTTTGCTTTGAACAGGTAGGTTGTCCTTACATGTTCTTTGCTCATTTATTATCATATCATTATTATTATTTTTTTTATTTATAATTATTCTTTCATGACGTTTATTTAATCTCTAATATTTTTATTTTATTGTATAAACATTGTATTGTTTGTATCGTATTGTTTTTGTTATATGTACATCTCCTGTACTTTTTTAACTTTATATTTTACGTATTTTTATTAAAAAAATTTTACTCTTGCCATTGTTAGTTATTTTTATTCTTATCATTGTATCTTATCTTTGTATTTTTATTCTTATCATTGTATCTTATCTTTGTATTTTTATTCTTATCATTGTATCTTATCTTTGTATTTTTATTCTTTTCATTGTATCTTATCTTTGTATTTTATTCTTATCATTGTATCATTTTGTATCTTTTTTAGCCCTGATGAAGCCTTGCAAAGTGGGGCGAAACTTCGTAAAATAAATAGTTGTAAACTATTTTTATTTCTCCTTTGACCGCAACCCTGACCATCTTCTTATTTATATTTTTTTATTTTTTCCAAATTTCTCTGCTTCGGCACATTAGACATTTTCGATTGTTAATTTATGTATGTAAAAAACATCTGGTATTATAAATAATTAAGCACCATTAAAAGAATTGAAGGGTCCTTAGTATTAATTTGAATATATTTTAATAGCTTAAAAGTGATTTTTTTTTTAATATCGACAACATTAATATAAATCTTAGTTTTATTTTATTTTAAAACTTTTAAAATTTGTTTTATTTAAGTTTTATCATTTGAATTCACTAAATTATAAACCCTATAACCGACACACACAGTCTCTCCATTTTCTAACTAACTCGCAGGCTGTTGAAATTACTATATTCAATGAGCCCAATCAAATCTCATTATACAAATTGCAATTATTGATAAACTGTGCTACATCCATTCCTATTTCCACTTTCAAAGCTCCTCACTGTTATGATAATAATACACATTATATTTATTGCCACTTCATGAAGTTGACTGCTTCACAATCGACGTCCATTTTGGCAACTTG
The DNA here is from genome assembly GCF_000696795.3 of Halyomorpha halys. Lineage (NCBI taxonomy): Eukaryota > Metazoa > Arthropoda > Insecta > Hemiptera > Pentatomidae > Halyomorpha > Halyomorpha halys. The sequence goes on along the minus strand of NW_027108072.1, from coordinate 877,047 downwards.
ATGACGGCCTGTCCTCTTCATCTGGACATGTCCATTTCTCCCGCTGACGACCTCTATTGTACGAATCTTGTTATTCCTTTCTTTGTATTTTGTTTATTTATTTATTTTTTATTACCAGAAGTAATATCAAACGAATTGATGAGAATAAAAATAGTTATACTGAATAAATCCCATCATTATTATCAGGAAGGCATTGCCAATGCTGTCCTGCATTAGTCTAATTAGTGGAGTACTTCTCGGAACGGAAGAGAACTGGCGTGAACAGGAAGGGGCTGTGAGAGGACTCCAGCGGAAGTGGGAGATAGGATTAGCATTATCCAGGAGGTCTTTGTTCTACGTCCGCTATCTGGAGAGCACTGGATCTATTGTGGAATAGAGATGGCCGACTAATTAACAATTTGTTATTTTCTTTTAGTAATTTCACACTGCTTTAAGATGGAAATTACTCATAAAACAGCCTCTCAAATCTAAACGGACTATTAATTATTTGTTACGCCTATTAAAATTATTTAATTCATACTAATTCATATTTCCTCAGTACTAGTTCACTATCACTACTCCAACATAGTAAATAGGTATTTACTCTCTTATAAACCTTGAGAAAAAATCGATCATTGTTATTAGTTACAAACTGCAACCTTAAAGTGAATTATATTTTTGCAAATTTAATTCTCCGATCTCTGAAAAAGTTATGTTCTTATCTGCCTCAAAACATTTTCTTATAATGCAATAAACGGTATTTTGCGAGAAACGTGTTAAAAAAAACAGTTGATATACATTGAAAGTTGCAACAAAAATAAGGTTCATATAAAAGCTATTTTATAAAAAAAATAATTATTAAATGTTCACCCTTCGCACTCGGTTGTCTGAGGGGTCATGAAAGTTTATTAGCGACTATCGAAAATGAACATATCTTTTGAGATCTACTCAACCTCTCACGTTGGAGATAGAGTGGGGTCAGGGTTCCTCAGGTCGATGTGTAAATATTGTGTAGAACAGTGTAAATGTGACTAGAGATTATATCATTATTTTATTTATTTTTCCATACACATAGCTTGATTATGTTCATTTTCTTTATCCTTCTTTGTACATATTTTAATAGAGATTTTATATGTTTTTTTCATTTATTTATTCATATTTAATTTTATGTTAGTATTAATGTGATCATTCATCACTATTACCTATTGTCCACAACTGTGTAGCAGATTGTAATATCTATTAATAAATAAAAAGTAATTTAAAAAAAAATAACCATCATTAATTTATTTTTTATAAAAATGGCAAAACGACCAAACGCAAGCATGTAAGCAGTAGCGAAAACGAGTTTCAGCTAAACATTTATACAGAGAGAAAAAATAAATATTCAACATCTTAGTAATGACAGTGAATATGATATTATCCAACCAACAAGATATTCATTCTTCAATATCTACAAATACATTTAAACCAAATTTCACTTCAATACTTGGTTCTAAAGTTGTGTACTATATAATATCACGATTTCCACCGAGTTGACTCGGTGCGGTGGGTAACATCTGAAACGGTACTGAGTGCAAATAGTACAAGAGCCCAAGAGGAAAATAAAAGGCAGTTATTTCACCTCAATTTTTCGATTACTTAATTGAAAACGACGTATATAATTACTAGTAAAAATTGATGAGTCTGCCAAGTATAGGTAGGGGGAATAAAAAATGGCGGTTTCAAAACGTTAAAAATAATTAATTTTTTATTCGGAGCTCTATATCTTTAAACTACTTACAAGAATAGAAAATCTAAGAGAACGTTATTTAAAGAAGAGTAAATTTGTTAAAATGTAAGTCCTAATAGAGCTATTTACGTTCAATAGTTCTCGAGATATAGCTTTTTAAAAAGCAGCATTTCATAAAAATGTTGTATGGAACGCACTGAAAGATCAGTTAGTGAATTTATTTTGAAAAATCAATACCTCAAAAATCAAAAATAAAGCTAGTTTAATGGGCTATAAATAGTTTATGACGTATATTTTCGATATTTATGATATTTAATCGTCTATTTAAGAGTAGTAGTTTTCATGAAATTTGCTAAAATAAATTAAATAAAAAACGGCGAGTTTTGACAAGTAATTATACATAGTTTTCATTTAAGTATTCAAAAGTTGGGGTGAAATAACTGCCTGTTTTCTCTACCCGGCTCTTGTACTTAGATTAAAAATTCGCTCGACTATTTCTCTAAATTATTTTGAAGGAACGGCTTAATATCTTTATTATTTTCATTTTTTGTGTGATTTATTTAAAAATTCTAAACCGACAGCCTTCCTCAATCTGAAGAACAACCATCTGAAAAAAAAATTTATAAATACTCCCTGACGTTCCGATACATCTTTTATTACTTTATATCTTATATTTACTATCCATTCGTTTTATTTGATATTTATATATTTTATCTTTACCTTATATTCATACGTTACTTCCAATTTATGTATACCTACTTCAATTACTTTTTTATATCATGTATCGGCCACTAAGTACCACGTGAGTATCATTGGTTAGGCTTGTTTGGAAGCCTTGATTTTCTTCATTTCCCATCGCAGTTTCATGATCCTCGACTGCCTTTCTTTCTTTCTTCGGACCACTTCGTATCCATTTTTTTCCTCTTCCAATATTGGTGAGATTTTTCAATGTTTTCCTATACATATATCTATCTAAACAGTCGGTATTTGTAAATTTAAGTCTCTTTAATTTCTCTCTCATTTGCCTCGTGTATCCCCATGTTTTTGTAGCTAAGAATGTTTTTAAAGATCTTGTTCAATCTTTCCTCCTTCATCCTCTTCCCGTGCATATAGAATATCAGCCTTCAATTACTTTATAATTCATGTTTCTATTATATAATTTACATAATTATATAATACAAACATAACCACCACCACCACCAGCCGGAATGGTCCCTCTCCATTCTATGCAAGCCCCCAACTAGGATGTTACCAATGTGAAACCGCCTTCAGCGGACCATGTAACTCAACTTATACTGCCATACGGCAAACAAAGTCTGTATGTAATTTGTATATATACACTGTATTATCATATATTTGTAATCGTAACTATATATCAATAAAGAGGATTTGAAAATAACAAAAAAAATATAATTTACATATCCCTGTAGACATATTTATTTTGTATATTGTCTTTTCTTCATCATATTATATTTATTGTATACATATTAATTTTCTAATACTGTTTACTTTAAAATTATTGTCAAATGTAACGTATTTTTAATCTTCAATTTCCACTACTTCTCAATTGCATCCTGTCAACCTTTACTTTTGCTCTGACCTCTAATCTGAAAGATAGGTTTCCTATCTTGCTCATTATCTTCCTTTAATCTGAATTTTACTCTTAATCCCCTATTCCCATCTTTTGTGTGTATGCTATTTTATATATATATTTTTTTTCTGTTGTCATTTCCGTTTTCATTAATTATCTAAATCTTTTTATTATTCTTATTTTCATGTTTCACTGTACACCTTTTTAATTTTTCATTTATATTTACATCATTTAAGTGTTTGTTTCTTTTTAGCTCTGACGAGGCTTTAAATAGTTTTATGACTATTTAAGTTTTTCTTTGACCGCAACTGGATAATTTTCCTTTTAATATTATAAACTGCCAATGAGCGATCTTCCAGTAAAATATACATATTCGAGCCTATATCTGAAAAATGAATGATGTTTTCTGTATATTTCTAGGTATTTTGTATTTATTTTGTATTTATATATAGGATGTATTCTGTATATTTCAAAATATTGTTTTCAATTATTTATCTTTGTGAAGTATATGAGAGTATAGTGTTCCTTTCCTTCCCAAATTACATAACTTGCTTTAGAGCCGAACAAGTTCAGTTATTATACTTTACTTTCCGTGTATCAAAGTTACCAAGCTTACAAACAAATATAATTACAGAATTATGAGAGTCTAGAAAGTTATTCGCATAACTCTCTTCGGGGTCGAATTTTTTTCGAAATTACAAAACTTTCATTTATGAAGAAGTAAAATCCTCATCCTCTCAAGAGCAAACAATGCTAATTACTTCCCGTTGTGTGTACGAAGAACAATAAGAGAGCGGCATTGTGAATATACTGTAGCTGGAAAAGGAGGGCTTATAAAGGATATTTACCGCCACGGGGGTGAAAAGGTGTTGATAGCGGGACCCTAAACAACTGCCTTCGGGGACATAATATTAAGGAGGGAGCCCATTTTCTGACAAGCTCCAGATTTATTGCTTTATATTTGGGACGGAGTGTACATTATAGTGGCTCCCGTGTGATCTATTGCTTTCAGACCCTACGAGGGGAAGCGTCGAACTGTTAGGGTATGTTGCAAAATAAGTATACGCTAAATACACGCCCATATTGTAAATAAATATATTGTTTTACAGAATAAATATGTTTAATTCAAATGCACAAATACGATATGGCATGTCCTGTAAGTTATATAGTTTTTCGGTATCATTTAAAACTTTTATTGTGCTACATTATATATTTTATTATTTTCAAAGATTTGAAATTTTTACATCTATGCAGTTAACCATCAATATCTGAATATAGTGGAATGTGGTACTTGTGATCGTGTGATATTCTTCTTAGTGATCCCGATTCTTGATAGTGAATCGGGTTTTACAGTGAGTTCATCTCTGCATTTTTTGAAATGTCAAATACAAGAGCTCTAGAAAAGAAAAAAAGTCAGTTGTTTCACTCCAGTTTTTTATAACTTTAATAAAAACTATGTATAATTTCCAGCTGAAATTGATGAGTCTCCCAAATATAATGAGGGGGATAAAAAATGGTGACTTTCAAAACTTTAACTCAAAAAAATAAATTAATTTTCTATTCAGAGGTCTATATCATTTAAACTATCAACACTACAAACCCATAATAGAACATAATTTAAAGTAGAATTAATTTGCTTTAAATGAGCCTTAATAGAACTATGTACATTCAATTGTTTCCGGGATACAGTTTTTTAAAAACGAATATTTCATGAAAAATTGGTAGCTAGTGAATTTATTGTGGGAATTTATCTGTATTTGAGGAACCATTCAACGCACAGATGGCAATGATATGCCATATATGACTATGAATTTTGCTTATGAAAAAAAAATTAAAAATTTTGAATTACTGACATTCTTTCGTCTAATATATTCGAAATATACTTTTCAATTTAAATAGCATTAATTATATCGAAGTCTCGAAACAATCTTTACTTCTTTAAAAGTCTAACGTTTCGTCCAATTCGGCCATCCTCAAGGACAATCTTAAATACAAATTTACACTCATATCAATAATATAAAAACTTTTTACAGGCCGTTCTGCCCAGGTCACCAATTTAAGTGAAAATTACCTTATTTTGTCACTCTTCGCGTTAATATTAAACACTTAATCACAAAACAGTTTAACACTATTATACTTTATAATTACAAATATTGTTATTGGATACAATTTATTTTATTTAAACAATAATAACCAGTCTCAAGGAAGTGGAATTATTTGTATTTTAAATCATAAATACATGGTGATCAGAAGTTAGTTGACCGTAGATAATATATATGAGGAGAAGAAGGTTGGGGGGTGCGGTCAGAATATAGCACAAATAAATTAAAAACATATTAGTTCCAACGTTTCGGCCAGAATTTCTAGTCTTCATCAGGGCTAAGAACAAAAACCAAGATACCAACCGGTGAATAAAGGATATATATAAAAATTAAAGTAAATAATTTTCTTGTATATAGATAAAAATAATGAAAGTAATGAAAGAAGTGAGAAGTAAAACGTATATATAGGTAGTTAACTATGTGACTAAAATAGCATAATTAATGAAATAAACTTATATAATGCAAAGTAACAACGAAATGGGGATAATTTAATTTAATAATAATAATTTAAAAATTAAAGTAATGGAAAGAAAGTACATGTAACTAATGTAATATGTAAGTAAAAAAAAAGAGAGAAATAATGAAACAAAATATAAAGTTTAGTAAGACATAAAGGTAACTAGAAAATATGACAATGATAATATATATAATAAATAAAACTAATAAAGTGGGTAAAGAAAAATAAGTAAAGAATAGAGAAGGGGAAGGGGGTAACTGGAAGATAAGAAAAAAGAGAACAAACCCAAGACGTACTTGGAATATGACAGACAAGCAAGAAAAGGTCAGCGGCGCGGGTGGTAAGATTCTGAGTTAAACAGTACGTTAAAAAGAGATGACGAAACTATCGGAAGATGAAGAATACGTTACAAGTTACATGGAAGTGTAACATTAAGAATGTTGAACTATTTAAAAGGAAATCTATAAAAGGGTGACGACAAATGATTTAAAAGTTATTAAAGAACATAAACTATGAAGGAAAAATAATTTAAACATTGTTACTTTTTTAATAAATTAACTATTTGGAGAAATGTTAACGATAAATTCTGTTTTTCGGTTTTTAAATTGCCTGAAGAAGGTTCTAGTTGAATATAGAATTGTCATGGTTATGAACTATGGGAAGTATAGATGTATTATCAAAATTGAAGGAATGGTTTAGTGAAAGAGAATACTCTGAGAGTTTTAAGGCAGAATGATTATTTGAGGAAACATAAATTTATGTTATGCCGATGTCCATAGAATTACAATTGTATCATTTCCCAATTCTTTCATTCCTTTTTTTTAATCTATATTTATTGTGTACAATTATTTACTTTAATCTTTTTATATACCCTTTAACCACTGGTAGTTATCTTGTTTTTTGTTCTTAGCCTTGATGCAGACTAGAAATTCTGGCCGAAACGTTGGCACTAATAAATAAGTTTTTTTGACTTATTTTTGTTATTATCTGAACGCACCCCCAATCATTTTCTTCTCATATATAAATTAAAAGTTTCAAGTATAGATCTAGAATTAATTACACTTCTACCTCTTAAGATCAAAAGAACAATAATACAATCAGTTAATTGTTATATATAAATAATTTGGTGTTAGTGGCAGGTCAGGTGTGAGTAAGGACAGAAATAAAAATGAAAGACTTATTAAAATTAACATTCTCTATATAATGTTGCTGCATAATATAGTGTAAGAAAACTTTATATTTGTGAAAATGTTGTTTCACTCTGGAAAGCACCCGTACGAAGACAGACGAGCTACTCATTACGGGCAGAGAAAATGTTTAATTGTTCAAGTTGGAATTGCTTTCTAAACTTTTGGAGGCTTTCAGAATTTCCAACGAGTCTAGGCAAACACTGTTGTAAGTAGTTAGCGAGTTAACTCTTCAAATAAGCATTTTAAATGTAAAAAGTAAAAACATATATTATGTATTTATAAGAAGAAGAATTTTTCAAGGTATAGCTTAAGGTTATAAACACTTTTGAATATTATAATAAGTATTCCCGTTGATCGCTAAGCTATTAAAGTCAGTAACGGCATACTCATAAATGTATTTGTGAATTTTCTGTTGTGTCATTATTTTCATCGTTAAGTTCTTTTCACTATTTGTCAGTTTATCTTAGGTCGGTCGGTGAGTTTAAAAATATCTTAAATTTAAAATTATCGTTCCTTTGAAAATTGGAATTTTCAGAAAAATTTGAATTTGTCAAGTTCTTAGAATTATTGGAGAAGTTTGTCGGGGTGTGCGGTCAGCAGAGAACAACATAAATAAATAAAACCATATTTATTTATTTTATGCCGACGTTTCGACCTGAGATTCAGGTCTTCATCAGGGGTTATGCCGTAGAAGGTAGGCCTCCAACTGGAAACGTCGGCATAAAATAAATAAATATGATTTTTTTTTTTTTTTTGTTGTTCTTTGCTGACCGCAACCCCCGACAAACTTCTCCAATCATTATTCTACGCTCAACTATCTACACCTCATTGCTAGAATTATGTTGCATACCTGACCATTTGAAATATAATATGATAGTACAAAAATATATGATACTGAAATAAACACACATTGTTTGGAGAAAAACTAAGGAGTAACATGAGGGTCCGAAAAATAATAATTTTTCTGGCTAACAGATCTATTACATTCAATAAATAAAAAAATATATATATATTAGGTTATAAAAAAAATACAGTTTTAAATAAAAGATAAAAATTATATTCATTAATTAATATATATGCTACTTTAAAAAAAAGAACTACAGTTGGGCAGGTATTATTATTATTATATGTGTAATTTAATTACATGTTTCAGTTGCATTATAATTACGCTAAGATAACTGTTTGAGGAAGATGCGCCCCCTCACTTTTGAATAAGAATTCAAGCTACTACCATCTGGTGGCAGCCGTATGAAGCAGTATGCTTTGCTAGGCAGTTTGGTCTCTACAACAGTCTCTATCACAGAGCTACATCACTTTTGCTCAGTGCAACAAACTCAAGATGAGTGAATAAACTACAGCCCAGAGGCAGAATGAGGGAAAGAAGAGAACAAGACTATGCACCATCAAAATCTCAGTAGCTCACAAACCATCAAGATTAATCAAAATCTCAAGTAAATTACAACATCTATTATTATATCCATCAAATACAGTCCATTTCATTTATCACAACCACCAGAGATACCAATAAATTACAATTAATTTGGGTAATATCTCCCAACATTTATCTCGGGGAATATCTAAATTAAACAATGACCGTTGAATGGTCTAAAATATAAAAAAAATAGTGGTTTTGAAGAACAATTACACTGAAGTAATTGTAAGATACAATTAAAATTACTTTAATTGTGTAAAAGTAATTGCAATTACTCCATAAAATTATTGTAATTTTAATTGAGATTCTCAATTACAATTATTTCTTGATAGTAAGTAATTGCAATTACTCATGAACATTAGTTATATTAGTTATAATTTAGTTATATGTATATTTACCTTAAATTTGAATCCAGTTTTTTCTTATGAGCAGAAATCCTAAAAGTTTAAATGAATCGATACGCAAAGCTCGGTCATAAAATCGATATTACATATTTCCTCGAAAAGAAACAGTAATATTTTAATAAACCTATACACCAGCACGCAATCTAAAACTGATTATTATTTTGGAAACATTTTATTACAGATTTTTTTTCCTTTTTCGTTTTAAGTATTTGTAATCACAATTACAATTATTTGTAATTACGTTACAAATACTTGAAATTTTAAGAAAAAAATAACAATTACATATGAATGTTGATTGGTAATTGCAGTTACTTTGACTCACCAATTGTAATTGGTCCCACAATAGCAATAACAGTAGTTCACCAATCAATTCCTATTACATTTATTTGTTATTGTACATCTGCAATTCATAATTACAGTAATTAGAAGTACTTGTAAATGTAATTGTTGTCCAACTCTGACAGATACCAAAAAAACAGTGAAAATAAATAATTCTCTGAAGAAAACAACATAAATTAGGGGGGTGGGGGACAGAACAACAACATAAAGATATACCTATAAAAATTATTGTTTGCCTTAAAAGAAAAAAATCTTAGGATCATAATACTTTACATTAATGTATATTTTATACATGAGTAAGTGAAAGTAAAAATGTTTATTTGAAGAATAAATCTTTTCCATAGAAAACATGTTCATTCGTTTTGTTTTTCTAACTCTGATATGCAAATATGTATATATTTATTTATTTTGGGAAAGTTGAAAACAGAAAAAAATATTTGTATTATTATACTATCTGATAAAACACGCCGCCTTTGAAATTTCCTGTGTGGAAAAAATATAAATACA
>NW_027108072.1:850532-865257 GCF_000696795.3 Halyomorpha halys | reverse complement strand
GAAAGTTGAAAACAGAAAAAAATATTTGTATTATTATACTATCTGATAAAACACGCCGCCTTTGAAATTTCCTGTGTGGAAAAAATATAAATACACTCATAACATTCAACGGTAATGGATTCCTTTTTTTTTTTTTTTTTTTCCAAATATTTATTCAGTCATATTCTTCTTCGATTGCGTTTAATATTTTCTCCGTTCTTCACATATTTGTATTTTCTGAAGTATTTTTTTTTTCCTCAACCTTTACCACCTAGCGCCCGCCCTGCCCTGTCTCACTGCTTTTTGTAACATTATATTTACTTTTCTTTATTATTGCTCTTTTAAACAGCGTTATTTAATTTATTAACGGGGCAATAAATTTTATTTCTAACATTTTCATTTGCTAATATTTGTCGTCAGGCATATACCAAAGTGCCGTATTATAATCACAAATTCAAAATGCCCTATGTCTAATTCATTATTACGCCGATTGATCATTTAATATTTGTAGTTGATGGCATTGAATATTCTGTTAGGTGTTTTTAAGGCAATTAAAACCACGTTAAAATACAATAAAATCAAATTGTGTACGCCTACAGCAATCAATTTGCTAATAATTTAGTACGACTTCCCATTGGAACGTACTGCACGCCCAATATGCATAAAGTTCTATTTTCAGCGCAACATAAAATTAATATTTTCATATCATTAATTCACTATTTTTTCTTAATCTCAAAAACTGTACTTGATATAAAAACTACATACCTTAACATATTTTTATTTTATTACTTATACCAATTTCAAATCAACTAACAAAAACTTCAATATAATGTCGATCACTCATTTTCTAAGGATTATAAATTCATCTATATTATAATTTCCAAAAAAATTAAAAACCCTTAAAACAATAATTATCTTTTATTAATTAATTAGATGTATCGGACGCATTTTTGTGAATTTGCTTAGAAAAATATATATGAATTAAATGTTGTCAATAATCATAAATTTTTTATATAAATCATTTTCCTACGTAGTAACGTTAAAAAAACACGGTATTACTGTAATAAAAAACCTATTAATTTGTATGTATAATATAATTTATATCTATTTATCTCACTAAAAATATAAAAAATTACATAGCTATAATTTTGATAAAGGTTTTTCATAATATAACGGAGAGAAAGCAAAAAAAAAAAACATAAATATTTATAATTTAATAATGTTAGAATCTCGTGTTAGAATCCTCCATTATTTTTTTTTTTGATAAACTGAATTCCCCCAATCAAAATATCAGTGTCATATTCATTAATATATCTGTAATAAAATTGATTTAAAAATTTGTGTAACCCTGTATAAATTTTGTAATATTACATTCTGTCATATTTTTAGAATATGATAATATGGATCATACAGCTCATTCACACCATATTTACTATATAAAATTAATTTTGACAAATATAAGAAATAGGTCGGGAAAAAATAATAATAATGATAAAAAACTATCTAAATTAAAACTCAAAGTAAAATAATATTTTAAACAAAACAAAAAAAAAAAATCATTCCTATTTAAAATATTTACATTCAACCTGGGGAAGCTTTTCCCTCACTAGTGGAGGAAAGAACAAGACTCCGGAAGATTCTAGCGCGTATTGAAAGCCAGTGGAGGATGAGTGAGGGCGCTAAACTTGGGTGGATTTGTCTCTAAAACACATTGGTACGTGGCTAACAAAACACCAAACAACGCATAGAGACCAACGATTGGCCTTCATTATCACGAAGGGGATGAATTTCAAAAGAAGAATTTTTGAAAACCTAGGGCAGACTAAGTTTTTTTTTTTCTTTTGTTAAAAGAAAATATAGGTAAATCTTATAACTAAAACATATCAGTTTTTAAAATGTAACGTATAAAAATATTTTTAATTGAAGTTAAAAAAAAAATTTTTTATACCTCTCCTTATCCAACTGGTTTCAAGATTTTTTTGTCCGGTTTGAAGAGAGGCCCCTTGCGACCTATAACCGATGACACCCCGGAGACTCCAGTCCCTGGCAATAACAAACTTGGGTGATGAATTTTAAATTTGGGACATTAATCGTTTTGAAGTTGAGACGGCGGCGGATGGAAGGGGTGGAGGTAGTCGAATTTCGAGGGGTTCGCTGATAAAAACTTGTTAATCTGATTTATCATCCTGTCCTCCGCACCTAACTTCTTCACACCACCCCTTTTTACCTCTTCCATATATTTATTTCCATATAATTTTCCCAGTTTTATTTTATTTTCTTAACGGTTGTACAAAAAATCCTGCATAATATTCATGCTTGCCCTCTTTTTCAAGAAGAATCTCTTGTAGAAACACTGTCTTAAACCGTAAAAATCAACAATATGATTTTTATATTAAAACATATATATTTTCGGTTGGCTCTACAGACCCCCTAAATCTTTGGTCGCCCGAACCAGCCCTCTCCAGGCCTCCATACTAAATACTCAACGCATTATTCTAAAAGTACACGTACTAACTAACCTTCTTTTTGATGAAAAACTATCCACATTTTTTTAGTTGGAGAATTCTGCTGAGTTATTGAATGAATGAGACATCGTGCTTCAAATCGATCAATATTTGTTAATCATGAGAGATAGTTGACCGTGAATGACTTATACGAGGAGAAGATGGTTGGGAGGTGCGGTCAAATTAAAACACAAATAAGTTGAAGTCACTTATTTAATCGTGCTAACGTTTCGGCTAGAATTTCTCTTCGTCAGGACTAAGAACAGAACAAGATAACAACCAATGAATACAGAAAATATAAACAGAATGACATAAAGTAAATAATTTTACAGAATGGAATTAATAAAATAAAGTAATGAGAGAAGTGGAAAATAAAATGTATACATAGATAATTGAATAAGTAGGTAAACTAACATAATTAAGGAAATAAAATAAAAATGAAGTTACATAATGCAAAGAAATATGAAAATATTAGTTTATTAATAATTTAAAATTAAAATTACGGAAAGAAAAATAAAATTAAGAGAAAGAAAATATATTTAACCAGCAAAATATAAATAAAGTTAAATAAAAAAAAAAACGAATAGAAAAAACAATTTTTTTGAAAACAACAATAATAATTATGGTGAACATAACTAATAACCTGGGTAAGGAAAATTGAGAAAAAAAAGGGGGGGACTAAAATAAAGATAAGGAAAAAAAAAAATAAAACATATAACCAACCTGTTAGCTTGAAATCTTACCGCCAAGTGGCTAGTGCGCCGAGAACGGCCAAACTCCTAATTAAAAAATACGTTACTAGAATGACTAAGTGTTTTAAAGAGGAAAAGTTACAAGTGGGTAAAAAATAAAAGTAAAAAGTAGAAAATATTTAGAGGACAGCGTGTGAGATCAATATTTGTTGTATTTTTTTGAGGGGGCGAGGTGAGAGGGGGAGTTTCATGTCTATGTGTTTCAACTGAATATCTCAATGCAGGATCTCAAGACAAGAAAAGAATTTTCAATGAAGATGTGTTGGTTAAATGTTTGCTTAAGAGATGTTTATTGTTATGAATTATTTAGGCTGCAACAAATAAATTAATCTGCACTCCAACTACTGTATTAATGAAATTTCAACATTAATATTCATATTAAATGTTCAAAGTAATTATCTCAAGCATTAAAATTGACTCAGCATCTTTTTTCCATAGCACCAAGTTTTAATTATCCGTGAAAGATTGAGGTCATAGACCGGGCTGCATAGACCTTTATTTAATTTCACTTCAAACGAAAAAGCCCAATGGTGTCAGATCAGAAGAGTTTTTCAATGCAGTGGTTAATCTCTGATTATCCACAAAATATTCTGGATGGAGGATGATAATATTAACACCAACGTATTTTTGTTTTTCCCCACATACTATGATAGAAGACCTATAGAATAACACAATTTTTCTTAGAAGATGCATAATCGGTAGTAAAAAACGAAGCATTTTTTTTTTATTGCATATTCCAGATAAGGAGGCTTTTTGCTCTTTAGAAGATATTCAGTGGCAAGATACCATCAATCCTGAATTGATTTTCTTACTTATCTATAAACTTAATTAAATTGACAATATTGTTGATAATCCGAAAACAAGTAAATCTCTGAAGCAGCTGGTACACTGACAGGGGGGAATGGTCCAGATGTCACGGACAAGAAATGATATATTGCGTACCAGGACTGAACTCGGTTCTCTCACTGCATAGGCCGACAGCGCGGAAGACGATCCTCGGTGCGCTAGTAGAACAGATCTAGTTGGAACAACCTCATATTAGGAGTTGGAACAGAGTCATTTTCCAGTTCTTCCAGATTAGTCACGGGTAAAGTTCTCTCTTGGAACGCTTCCTCATGTACGCTCTAGTTTTCAATAACTACATCACGAACACAATGTTGTTTATGTATTTCAATAAAAAAATAAATAAATTCGTTTCCTTCTGTTATAATTTCTTTTTGAATACATAAAAAGAACATTCGATTTGAAATGTAGTAAAATCCCACCAAATCACATTTACCCTTCGTCGTAAACCCATGACTTCTTGCCCTACAGTATCCTTTAATAATACCCCTCTTATTCCTGTCGAACAGATCCGTTACTTAGGACTACATCTGGACAAACGACAGACATGGAATCCTCATACAAGACTAAAAAGACAATAAACTGCTCGTCGATTCCGACTATTACAAGACAAATGGTCTAAATTCCCAATCCATTACAAAAGACTGATCTACAGGACTATTATAAGGCCTATCTGGACATACGGAGTTGAGCTTTAGGGCTCCACTAAACCATCAAATTCCTCCCGAATCCAACCCTTACAGTTCAAAATCCTTCATAAAATCCTTAATACTCCTTACTTCGTCACAAATCAAGTCATCCATCTGGACCTCAATGCTCCATATGTTGCCGATTTGGCCAGAACCAGATACCATTCCTTCCATGATAAACTTCTCAACCACCCAAATCCACTTGTTTCTAACCTGGCTTCTCCTTCATTACCTAATAATCCTCCTAGGCGTCTGAAAAGAAGATGGCCTCGAGATCTTCTCTTCTAGAAATGTTATTGGAGTTCTATCAGTGGATAGATTGTCCACATGTTTGTATCATGTCACTATGTCACATACAGCAAATTTACCTTTTGTATATATGTGTATACAGTTGTAAATAATAATAAATAAATTATTTAAAAAAAATGTAGTGGGTCTAATATAGATTTAGATATTTTAATTTTCATGTACTGTTTTAAGGATTTAAACCTCCGAACTGCATCGGCAGCGATTCGAATCTACCCTGGGAGTATTGGTTTTTAGCTCGTGGTGGGCCTGAAGGACAAAAACCACACCTTCAATATGGAATCTTCCAAAATATTAATATAAAAAGTGGTAAAAATAGTATAAGTCGTAAAATGGTGGAAATAGGTTAAATGTTCTACACGATGTGAAACTTTTAAAATTATGATCTGTACTGCTTTGGTTTCCTTAGATATATTAGGTTCATCAACACTTTGTTGAGTAGATTATCACCCTTTGACTCTTCAAAAGAATTCTCAAAATTTAATATCATATATTTATATAACCCATATTTTATTATACTCTATAATAATATAATGATGATGATTATATATGTATTACATTATTAATTTATTTTTATTTTACAGGTTAGATACCAGTTATTTATCCATTATTATGTAAGTAAAGCTTTTTTTTTTTTTATTTATTTGATGTTTGGCATTTCTGTCTCTTCGAACATAAATTTCGCAGTATATTTTAAATATTTCTTTATATAAAACTATAACTCAACGTACCTAATTAATTATAGAAAGGCCGCTTAAAAATGTTATATACATACATATTTTTATAATTGTACCTTTATAAAATTTTAAATAACTTTTTTTCAATTGGAATAATTTTTAGGAACAAAAGAGATAAACATTTAGTTTTAGAAGTAGATAGTTTTAGAAATAGATAGTTGATTTCTAACAACAAAATTAATTTTCATATTTTTATTTTTATTTTTTTTTTTTACATTACCATGAAAACGTCTTTGAAATATGCCTAAAATTCCATTAATCACATCACAATCATAATTATATATTTAATAAATTATTACATCGTAATAGTTAAATTATCACTTACCTAAGTATAAGTATTTACCAGGATTTCTACAGGACTTGATAATCTTGGAATGTTTGTATAATTCAGGAAATTTTTCGAACCTGGTAAAGTAAGGAATTTTATGAAAACACGCTCAATGTCTAGAAATTTCACTGCGAAGGAACCTGAGTGAAAATATATCATCATGGATGAGAATCATTGTTTGTCAGAATAAGTTTCTATAACTGCAATATATGTACATGTCTACTTATAGCTATCATAGAATGTGTGCATTTCTGTTAATTAATAATAATTAATATTGCTCTTATAAAGATTATAAAACAATGTTCTTCTATTGTAAACTAGTACATAAAGTTAATTGATTGATAATATTCGAGAAGTAGAAAGCTCAATTAAATTACATATATTTTTTATTTTGTAGAAGAATTGCCCTCTTCAGTGGAAACTAAAATGAGAAATTCCCTTGTCAACTCCCTTTTTATTTATTTTGTAATATTAGGTTAATTCATATTTTTAAACAATGGTAATATGGATGATAAAGCTCATTTACACCATATTTACAAATATATTAATTAAATTATAAAAAAAAAAAAATTATAAGAGAAAATAAAATGAAATAAATATCCAAAAAAAAAAAAAAAACTAAAACTGAAATAATATATTAAACACTATCATTCCTATTTACAATATTTACATTCAGCGTAGGGAACTCCGATCCGAGCTCTTTCCCTCACTTGTGGGCAGTGACTCCGGAAGATCCCGGCTCTTCTCTCATTGGTTATTATATGCCAGTGGAGGATGAGTGAGGGCGCTGGGAGAATCTGGGTCATTGCCAGAACTTCAATAGAATTATTTACAATAGGTCTCTGGGCCAGTACTATTCGTGGAGGATTGTAGAGATGGGTAATGTTAGAAGGGATTGTGCTAAGGATTTAGGATGATGAGTGTGTTTATCCTGGAATGTGGTGAATTTGGATTATTAAGGTTTGATACAAATAGGATATTCAGGTCATGATGTAGGGAATTGTTGGTTACATAGTAAGGAGCATCGACTATTGTTCGAAGGACTTTGGGCTGAAAGGATTGAACGCGTTTGATGTTAGAATTTTTAGCTGTTCCCCTCAGTTCTAGTCCATAATCCAAATAGGTTTTATTACTGTTGCAAAGTAGTGATTTGTTGTCTACTGAATGAGCTGTGATGTACTTAGTAGTTCATATAATCGAAACAAACTCAAATATGGGATAAATAATACTTCTTTTTCGTCATAGATGACGAATTTTAAAATTGTATTTTTCCTATTAAGTTATTTTGGATTTAGCCTTACATCGTATTAAACTTGGTTATACATGACTATAACATTATAGGAAATAAATGGTGGCTGTCGTGTCTAGCTAACTATATTTACTAAACCAAATGTTTATATACCCATCTATTTCATAAATAGTTAAATTTTGTAATATGATTTTAATTACTTTTACCTTGGTATGTATTTTATCAGATAAGGGGAGGGAAGATAATGGCTCTGGCTGTGGGAAAATATGGAATTAAACCAACCAAAAGTAAAATTAAAAAAAATAAAGTGGTAGCAAGATTTCTATTATAAAATTATCAGATAATTGTATAAAAATGTTTTGGTAGACACCCTTCTAAGTATATATTAGTTTCATATCCTACCTGGATACCTCTCTTGCCTTGTAACATAATATCACAAGAGATAATTTCCTGAGACGTCTTCTAGATCCTCGTGCAGGCATGAGAGTCTGATTATAAAAACTGCTACGAGCAGTTCGCGTGTTGAAGTTTTTGTCTGGCTCAGACTCCTTTGTCATCGTGAACACGCAAGAGGATAATGTCTTCTCATCTTCTCCTCTCCTAGCCCAGATCCTTGGGCACATCATAACATTTCCTAAATCATTTTTCTATAACTGCTCACAAATTCCTTCACATTCATATAATTATTAAAACTGTTGGCTCTTTTCGATCTCCTATTAAGTTTTAAAAGAATAATTGATGGTTTTGTAAGATATATGTTCTGAGTATAAATCCAAATGAAATCATCCAGTTATAATTAATTTGATTGTTCAGCGGTTTTTATTTTTGTACTTTTTTTTACCAATTATTCAATATTATAAGGTAAGTTAACTACTCAGGTTAAAACATTTTTTAATGTTTGATGAATGGAATATGGTCCGGGTGCGGTAAAAAAAAACTCAAATAGTAAATAATTATTATAATTATTTTATTGAGCCAACGTTTTTTAAATTTTTATTATTATTATTTTTTTTTAACATTATTTTTTAATGTTTATTTTTTAACCACTATTTTAAAATTGTTTCTTAATTAATTCTGACCATGATGATTTAAAATTAAAAACAATCATTATTCTGAGATTAAGTCTCTTACGTTATCATTATGAATTAATTTTTGTGTTTAATTTAAGTCTCGTTGTTATTTATTTAAATGTCTAACGTTTCGGCCGAGCGTCCTCAAGGACAATCTTAAATATAAATTTACATCTCACATCCAACAATTTATAAACTCTTTGCAGACTATTCTGCCCAGGTCATTAATTTCAGTCAAATCACCCTATTTTGTCACTTTCCCAATGGATTTTATATGGTTATGATAATAGAGTGTTAATAGTATTAAAATTTATGAAGAAGATGGTCAGGGATGGGTTCGAAATAAAACAGTAAATAGTTAACAAGCATTTTTTGTTTAATTTTGGTCGCAACCCTAGTCATCCTCTTCACAATTTGAAATAGACCGTATTATTTATGTAATCATTTATATAAATGATAATGAATAATAAATTAAAAGTTTTATAATTAAATGGATAAGTGACTAAATAGGGTGATTTCACAGAAATTAATCACTTGGGCAGAATACCCTGCAAGTTTTAAAAATTTTGGTTATAAGGTGTAAATTTATATTTAAGAGTATCCTTGTGGATGGCCAGGTTGGCAGAAACGTTTTAGACAATTAATGAAAATGAAAAAAAAATGATATAAAAAGAAGAAATATAAAATACAGTACAAACTAAAAGATGGCAAAAGAGAAACAAGTAAATCATATAAATCAAGCTAATAAAATCTTGTCTTTACTTCTAATAAAACCTTTTTCCATCTCTTAATTTGTACTGTACTTTATATTCCTTCTTTTTTCATCTGTTCTTATTTCTGCTTTCATTAATTGTCTAAAACCTTTTATTATTCTTAATTAATTTTTAACATCTTTTTAATTTTTCATTTACTTTTTTCATGTATATGTACATCATTTATGTGTTTGTATATTTTTTTAGCCCCGATGAGGCCATGCAACGTGGCGCGAAACGTTGGCTCAATATAGTTTTTCTTTGACCTTATCCAGATCATCTCCCTTTTATTATTACACTCGATCAATCAGCTTAAAAATACAATTTTTGCAATTGTGTCATTATACATAGGGAACAGTGGTATTAGGTTCTTTAATTATTAATCATTAATCCTACTTATCTTGACTGTTCCTTTACAGCTACTATGAGCTTATCTATATCGATCCGCTATCAATAAGCACACTTAGATTTTCTTGGACCAGCTTCCTCAGCAAAATTCAATGCCACTGTAATAGTTAGCACGCTTATAGCGTACCACTTCCTTTACCGTACCGCCTCCGGGATAATGTGCACTTTCGGGCCTTCCTACTTCCGGACCCCGCCACATAGCCGACATTCCATTCTGCCGCTGTTGGCAAACTCATTTACTCTTCGCCCCCTACTTCCGCTATATCACCTCCTTGATGACCGTCTTCTAGTTATTTATGTTACCTTTTTAGATTTATGGCACTGTTAGGGGATGAATAGAGGGGGGACGGCTGAAGAAAATGTCTTTTATGAGGGGGAACAATGAAACGATGAGAGAAACGGAAAAATATTATTCAGGTTAGTTGTCACAGCAGAGGTCAACAGGTGTTCTGTTTAAGAAAAATAGGTTTTCTATAATTACAAATAGCCCAATTTGTTTAGAAATTTTTAAAAGTGTGACCAACTGACAACAAAAATTAAAAAACAAAAAAGGGAAAATTTTGTTGTTTTTTTTTCGGAAATTTCAAATTGATCTCTAAAGGTTTATAGAATATTGTCGAAAATTTTGATTTATATGTATCTCTTTATTACATACAACATATCTAAAAATCAGAACTATCTGATCTGATCCAAGAGAGAATATATCCTTTAAGTGGACTGGTTGGGATCCACTAGATATAATTCCGAAATGTTTTTTAAAATTAAGATAACAAATTTGATGACAAATATTTATTAAGTGGGGCTTGTCATAAAAATCGCTTTACATAGATACAATTACCACTTCGATTTGATATATAGTGTAACGTAGGCCATGACAAATTTGTGACATTTTTTTTTATGTTTTGTGGTAAAAGACTAAATAAAACAAAAAATACTACAGTAAACAATAAACGAAACGTCACAATCTCTATGAAGGATCTTATAAAAACAAAAATAATAGAAGAGAAACCCGCCCCTTAAGACCCAGAATTAGGCCAAGCTTTATCTTACTATTAAAATATTTATTTCGAACGAGTAGTGGAGTATTTTTTGAATAAAGCTGTCAACAACTTATCCATTTACAAATATAGAATCTTTCTCGGACAAACATTAAAGTTGGAATATAATGGAATGGTGAAAGAAGTGAGCTGCTTGGAATAGTGAAGCCAAAATGGCGGACATTATGGTAACACTGAGGGCGTGGCAGGCAGGTAGGAGCTAATCACCGTCTGCATTTTGTTCCAGCATCAATTAACATCAAAGTAAACTCTCTGCGTGCGTTGTCAACTCCCCTCTTATTGGTTTCATTCACTCTTTGAAGGAGAGTAAGGCATGGCATCTTTCTGGTGCGAAACTTTATTTTGGAAAATTGTTGAGAGTAACTCGTGAAAGAAAACTAAGTTATTAAAATCATTGCTACTTTAGCGATTGAAAGAATTCGTCCTATACAAATAGATTTTATAAAATATAATATAAACATATAAAAGTAAATAATATATTAAATAAATATTTATTTATATAATACATTTTACTATATACATATAAACATATTTTATTTAATTATTTCAATTTTAACATTTCCAGTTTTAACAATTTAATGTGATAACGGACTGTACAATTAGTCAAATATGACACACAAACCACGCACATGCATTAAACATAATGGATGTGCGTGGTTCAGTTAAATGGTGTATAGCTGATTACCCAACAGTTACAAGAAATGTTAATTTACTCTAAATGTGGTACTGCTATTAAAGCAATTTTTTTTATATATATAATGTTTACGGCAGTAACCGTTATAAATAATAAAATATAATAAAATTATAAATTTTTTAATAAATAATTCAAAACACTATCCAATTATAGTCTCAAAACTTTTATTTCTTTTACACGTCCAACGTTTCGGCCAATTCGGCCATCTTCAGGGACAATCCCAATTCACTATGAAACATATAATTTAACCACTCTAAAAACTTCATACAGGCTATTCTGCCCAGGTCAAAACATTTATATCTAATAAGTCAAATATCCATTAAAAACCACAGTCAAAATTATTTCTCTTGAAACACTATTAATACACTTTTTAGTTACAAAAAAACTTTTTAGTTACAAAAAAAGTGTATTAATAGTGTTTCAAGAGAAATAATTTTGACTGTGGTTTTTAATGGATATTTGACTTATTAGATATAGATGTTTTGACCTGGGCAGAATAGCCTGTATGAAGTTTTTAGAGTGGTTAAATTATATGTTTCATAGTGAATTGGGATTGTCCCTGAAGATGGCCGAATTGGCCGAAACGTTGGACGTGTAAAAGAAATAAAAGTTTTGAGACTATAATTGGATAGTGTTTTGAATTATTTATTAAAAAATTACCAGTCTCAATAAAAAATTTTAAGATTATAAATAAAATTATAAATGTTACAATAATTAGCATTCGTTGCATTTTAAATCATAATTGATATATTCTTCCAATTTATTCTATATGAAATTTAACGTTCAGATTTACCTGGATGTAAAATAATAAATTGGTTATTCCATATCCGAATTAATTCATCTGGCCAATGTACATGAATTCGTTTCTACAATTTAGCCAATCCTCTCCGGTCTAAAAATACAAGGCAAAAAAATATATTTCCTCCCGTTTAGATCCACTTATTTGTGTTCTTCACTGAGTGCACCTCTAATTATCTTCTCCTCATATACAATCCTCGGCCATCTATTACCTCACTAAAAAATAAAATTATTTATTGATGCCGTCCGATCTCTACCGACCATGAAGCCCTCTATCGTCATAAACTGATGTATTATTGGCAGCAACAAAGTTAATATTTGTTTTTTACATTTAGAAACCCTACTATAGAAAATTTTATAGTGTCTGAATGTTGTTTTTGTTCTTGGAATTTGGTACTGAAAAGGACAGAAAAATTATACATTGTCTTCTGATGGTATTGTTTTTGAAATCTGGGGTGGTAGAATTTAAAAATTCATTCAATATCAGAAGATTTTACAGATAAATCAGTTCGAAAACGTTCCTTATTTTTAAAAATATGGATATCTGTTTGCCAATGCTACCTGTAACACCGTGTCTCCTTCGCCTTGGATGTGTTATCAAGGTAGATAATACAATATGATATATACATGTAAATATTTGTATCAAAGGGACGGTAACGAAGTGAGCCACTCCTCGCTCTGATCCCTCATCAATTGAATCAGTATCCTTGATCCTGAGCTCTAAGTATTTCACAGGATCGGGAGCCTTTGAGCAATAAGGATTCCTTTTCTGCTCTTTGATCCTTCGTCCTTAGCCAATAGCCTGTATCTATTCACCCCGGATTTGCATATAGTAAAATTTTCTTTTTATTTCAAATTTATCTTATTTTATTGTATTTAAAAATTTAACCTAGTATCAAGAATTAAGACGTGTATTTCTACTCTGTTTGTTGTATAGCAATAAAATTATGATATCGCACTATGCCAACTTTCGATTAGTGAATTTTTTTTTTACTCGTTAACCTGCAATCTCTAATATTTTGGGGAGAATATGACTAACCTACTGGTTGTCAATCTGTTCTAACTTGAGTGGCAAGGTCAAATGTTCGTTGTGTAAGACTTTCTTGAGATAAAAGTCAGCCGCGCAGGGCAGAATCGAATTAGCACCGCTGCATACTTGAAGTTACTCTCTTAGACACTTGCTAACTTGCTGAACTACAAAAGACGAAAGATCCGAACAATCATTGGTAAATGTAAACATAAGATAGCAATACTCTGCCAGTCTCTCTCGTATGCCAATATCTTTCTCATTTGTGATACAAGAGAGAAACTGCAGCGAGCTATTCTGGAATGGCAGGAGGATCTTAAACAAAAAGGAAAGACCATCAATGCCTCCGAGAGTAAGATACTGGTCCTTTCCCGAAATGAAGCGGAGGCAGTGCATGAGGACTATAACGAGGTGGTCGAGAACATTAACTACTTCAGGAACACGATAAATATACAGAGTAAAAAAGGTTGAGAAATAGCAAATATAATTGCTACATCGAGATATGTGACGTTAAAACAAAACTTATATATAACAAAGGTATAAATTCCTACTCTCACTTACAGGTTTATGATTGGATCACGCTTGACGGGCATATAAGCAGAAATGAATTTCTTACGCAGTATTGCAAAAAAAAAAAAAGTCGCTTAAGATACCGCATAAAAAATCAAAGGATTAGAGAGAGGATGAAAATTCCTTCGTCACACTAGAAAAAAGACAGCTTAAGTGATTCAGTCATGTTTGTCGAATAAGGAAGGTCCGGGAATCAAGAGGGCGATGGGAGCTTGACCCACTGGCAAGAGACCACACTGAAGGCCTTGAATTGTATATCAAGAGTATATTCATAGGATTGGAGGAAAGTCACTGCAGTAACTGAAGAAACTCTACCGGTCCTTAATAGCGTTATATCGAGATTCCTCCATGCTATAATGTGGCCAAAGGAGGAAGATAAAGAAGATTAGATGTATAACCCACTCGGTTAAAGGCAAAAAAATAAAATTTGAATTTTTTAAAAATTTATATAATTTGATTTACAACTATACAAATAATAAATACAATAAGTAAATATGTTGAATGTTTCATATACACTTGAAAATCTTGGGAATATACCACCCATTGGTGGTACTTCAAATTAGATTAGAAGGTCCCGTGGCCATCTTCTTTTCAGACGCCTCGGAGGATTATCAGGGATTGTTAAGGATGAAAGATTAAGAATTAATGGGTTAGAACGGATAAGGAGTTTGGAATGAAAAGACGCATATCAGTTTTGGATCAAATCTGCAACGAATGGGGTGTTAAGGTTTTTGTGGATGAGTTTATTTGTAACGTAGTAAGGAGCATAAAGGTTTTTACGTAGGATTTTGGATTATAAGGATTGGATGCGGGAATTTGATGGTTTTGATAGAGCCCTAGAGCTCAATTCCATATGTCCAAATTGGTCTGATTATCATAGTGTATAAGTTTTTTTTATGGTGAATGGGAAGTTTAGAGCGTTTGTCAAGTAGGTGTGTAGCAATCGAAATCTACGAGCAGT
>NW_027108072.1:833892-849312 GCF_000696795.3 Halyomorpha halys | reverse complement strand
AGTTTTTTTTATGGTGAATGGGAAGTTTAGAGCGTTTGTCAAGTAGGTGTGTAGCAATCGAAATCTACGAGCAGTTTCTTGTCGTTTCAGTCTTGTACGTGGTGAATCCATCTTGAAATAAGTTTTAATGATGTCCTTAGGAAGTTTCCATGATACTAATACACAATATCAAGATCTCGTTTTAAAAAACAAATTTTTTTTCTTTAAATTGTTTCCTGGTAATTGTCAAAGAATTTGAACTTCTTTAAAAGTGAGCAAAAGTTGTAAACAACTAAGTATAAAAAAAGTCCAATCTTACCTAAGCACAACTGGATACAGAAATGTTAATTCTAATATATTAAAAAAATAATTAAACAGTTATGAAATAACTTTTGTAATTTTTATACAAAACGAGTGTCGTCCTTGAAAATATAGTGAAATGTAATTTTAATTTTTTAGCGAATACAAACAGTTTGCTGAAGTGGAAAAAATAAAAAAAGGCTGTCAATGTTTGTATTTGGTTTTACATCACTATGGGGGGAAGGGGGCTGGAAGAGAGGATGGAATTGACAAACAGTTCCCCTTCTTAAAATTCACCAAATTATGGAAATACATCGATAGCAGCCGGGAACCTATATCGATTATTCAACTAATTCATGTAATGCTGAATTACAAGGATTTATGGAAAATTATAATTAAGTATGGCTGTTACGTTGGGATTTGATGTCATCTGCTTCATTATATCTGAAGGCATCTCTCTTACTATTAACATACAGGCTGACTTTCATAATTCTAATGATACTGGTCTAAAATAAATGGTTGGGATAAAAAATGCTTGTGAAATATAGTTATTAATAAACGGCATAGTAATAAACTTGTAATTTGATTCTGTATTCTGTTACTGTACAGCCGTAAGTCAACTCTGTGGTTTCGGGCGGTCCTACTCTAATCAATGTAGGAAAGTCTAATTTTCATATTATAGGGACAGTAAAATAAAAATTATTCCATTCTAAATCATTTTAGAATCGAATAACTTTTATAAATTGCTAGGCCATCACTCCTAAATTAAGACATATTGTTGAAACATCTAAATATATATAGATTGAGTCAGTGTTATGGCAGTGCTTCTCGATTTCTTTACTTCCTCCTTATTGTTTTGTTTATTTAATATTATTATTTATTTATTTTTGTGGTTTTTAAGCATTCATAAAAAAAAGTATTATTTCATGTTTTCTAAGTAAAAATGAGGAAGCAATTCGAACTTAGTTGCAAAGCTTTGCCACTAACGCATTTTTTATTATCTATATGAAATATAGATATTTCATTAATTTATAAATGTATATTAATTATTTATATAATTCATAATAAATGTTACAGTAAATATACAGGATAATTTGGCGGTCAAATCACAATCTCGTACAAGATTCCCTTCTTGATAGTTTTATTGCCTGTTTTATTAGAATTGTATCAAGAGTACGATAAGGCCATAGAGTTCCAGGAATAATGAATCAACTTGCAGGACTGAATAATTATAAGTGCTTTAAACGTCACGTATCTGTAAGAAAGTTCATGAAGTCAAGAAACGCACATATTTTTCCTCAGCTTCCCTCCCGTATGCTACTTTTCGACACGTCCGAACATTTTTTATCGTTTTTTTTTACTGTTTCACTCCGGAGGCGACAGTATATTACCTAAGCGAGGCAGACCGTAAACCATCGCCACCACACTACGAAGCCTCCCACTTCCAGTGCCTTGTTCTGAGCCGGGGCGGCCGCGTGCCCTATGGGGTGGAACAGGAGGCGGTGTTCCTCCATCGTAAAGGGCAATCTTCTGGATGATCTTATTCAGCCAAAACCACCTCCATGGCTTAGTCATCCGGTACTTCCATTAGAAGCTCTGAATTTTGGTTTTCGAGAACTTATTTAACAATCCTTGAAGGTAGAAATGTTGATAATTTAATTGGCCGTTCTGAGAAACCTAGCCGTAGCCTTCCCACATGAACGTTCAAACTGAAATTCCAGGAATATTTCCGCACCAAATCCTATTAACTCCCGTTTTCATCATTTATGAATGTTTGTTTTCGTCAGTGGTAGGCTACAATCTATTGTAACCTAGTTTGAATTCCCTTAGCCATACATTCATGTTCATTGAAAATTTAATATAATTTTCTTTTGACCGCACCCCTGGCCAGATTCTTCATAATTTGAAATACATTGTCAATCATCTAGAGAAAAAATTATTCTCAAAGAACAAAGATGTGCTGGCCAACTTCATTGGGATGCACAGCATGCTTATTCAAATCTACTTTTTTTAACAATATATGATAGTAGTATATGACATTTTTTGGTCCTTTTATATTTTTATTCTTTTTCATTCTTTTTTTCTTATTTCTATACTTTTATTTAATTATTTTTTTTGTTAATCTCTCTGTTTTCTCTTTCTTCTTTTTCAGTCCTTTTTTTCATATTTTCTCTTTCAACCCAATCTGACTTCCTCTTTTTTTTTTTTAATTCATTATTATTTCCCTCTTTAACATAAATAACAGACCTAAAATACTTCATACTAGTATTACTTTTAAATAATGAGAATATAAAATCGTAATATATATGTCATATGATTAATATAATCATTAATAAGTAGTGATGGATAGATATATACATACACATTAAAAATATATAAATAAATAACAAATAGATATAAAAAAAAGTTACAAATACATGTAGAAATAAAAATTTTTTTACGGGATAAAATTTTCTGAATAAAATTTATAATTTTAAAATATAGAATTTTAATTTTTTAAAGTAATAAATAGTTATATTAACCTGTGATGAAATTGGGTAATATTTAATTTTAATTTTATTAGAGTTACACATGGTTAAGTAGAAAAAAGTTTTATATGGATACTTTATTGTATATTAATAATTATGTGGATGGTTTGTTCAAATGTTCGTATCCTGCTTTGCAAAGACAAAAACCTCAGAGCTTACCAACACAGAGGATAGAATTCGGATTGAATTTAGGAAAATAGGATCAAATTGAATTGTTAAAGGACAGTGTGTAGGGAATGTAGTGCTGGACATCCACATCTCCAGAGGGCTCCACCTTTGGCCCATCAATCCTTAATTATTAACGATAGGCTTCCAGGACAGGACCACTTCTTGTTAATTATTTACCTGCCAGTTCTATCCGTTAGCCTTCGGTTCTGCTTCTTTATTCTCATCTTTTATGCTGTCGGCAACGTTCCCAACTCGATAGTTAGGCATCAGTAACGATTTTAAGTGAATAAGTATATATAATTAAACCATTACTAACACTACTATAAAAAGGGATTTCAAAAATTACTAGGGTTTTGTACATCGATTTAAGAGGTTTTCGCCTACTACTCCCGTTCCAATAATTTGGAAATGCAAAAAGTTGAGTAAATTTTATATAACATATAATTTAAATTTCACAAATACCATACCAACTGCGACGTATGCTGAAGACACTGCTATTATTTCGTGAAACACGGACCCTTCACAGGCCACACTAACACTACAACATACTGCACACGATGGAAAATTAAGGTCAACTTACTCTAAGTTCACAGGCGTTTTAAGTTATCCCTGAGACAGGCTCTTGACGTATACAATTACCTACTAAAATTCATATAGACTTAGGTCTGCCATATCTAAGGATCTGCTAAAAAGATTAATCAAATACAATTAATCAAATAATTTACTTAACATCAGGAGGATGCACCACTGGGTGCTGTCTCCCCCATGCCAAATCATGCCATGCCTACAGCTCGTTTGCAGGTTGTAAACTAGATTTACAAGTGCAAATAAAAAAAAATTAAAGATATAAAAAATATTTTAATTAAAAATCAATAGGTATACATCTAAAATTTAGAAATTAGGAGCTTACAAATATAATCACGATTAAATAAAAACAAATATTATTGTCAGATGTCAACTTTCGTAGATAAGTGAAAAAATTAACTTCAAAAGAATTTAGAAAAAAATACGGTAGCAGCGTGGCAACGTGGTAGTCTACAATCCCAAAGGTTGTCAGATCGAGTCCCGGGAGTGACGAATCCACCCTACGAAAACACCACGTCAAGAAACGCGAGATGTGTTAATAAATACATCGCGCGAGGACTTAACCCCTATGGTCTGTCGCCCATACAATAATAATAATAAAAGTTCATATAAAATATGATCGGAGAATATGATTATAGATATTATAATTCTCTAGTAATAAAATAAAAATAAAGGTGATTTGCCATAGTTTAATAATTAAATCATAAGGGTATTTTGAATCTTAGCTTTATGAATACATAATTATGCCGGGAAGGACTGACTATCGAGTATTGGTTTTGACTGGTATAATATAGCTGAACATCAACCCTGTACGATTCCAAGCGTAGCTCAGACTACTTCCTACTTCTGTAACTGCGTCATATCTTCGAGGTAGAGGTGGAGATATTTTCCAAGCTGGCAGAGGTGGTAGAAAAGAGAATATATATCGATATGGAAGAGGAAGGAATCGATTGTGAGAGAGAGAGTTGGCAACTGATAAGAGCGGGGGGGGGGGGCCTATCACTACCAGCCCCTGACAACTTGGGCCACAAATTATATTCCTCGTTGCCTTCGATAGCTGATAGTCTAATAGAAAACTTCAAAAACTCATCCAAAGGTTAAAATATATTTTATATCATTACTAATATTTACAGGCAATATTAAAAATTTATTTCTCTCCTATATTATTTTCGATATAGATATTTTCATGATTTATATGAATTTCTTTGTGATAGAAATTAATTTTTTTTCTACTTATTTTATAAGGAAACCCTTAATTTTTCTTACTTCTTTTATTTGTATATTTTCGATAATGCTTCTGAAGGAGTGCCCATTATCTAGTCCATTTAGAAATTATTACATTAAAAGTAGTTAAATTTTATCAACCTTTATATTCAGATTATTCTTCATTATATTGACATATAATTTATCGATAATAATCATAATATAAATTAAAAAAATACAGTTATTTGTGACATTTTTATATACTATCATTTGATGTATTATCTCAAATAAATAAATAAATCTCCCTCATTTATTTTATTTTAAATCTTAATTGCCATTATAAAAGAGGAAAGGAAAGAATCTAGGAACACCTCTTCACTGTCCTAATATTTTAATAGTAACTCATAAAATGAGACCTTTCTTCCAGCTTCTTTTCAGTTTTTCTTCTTCTTTTGTTTATGTTTATGGTGGTAAAGACCCTGGTAAGGAGGAAGAAATGGACCCTTCTTCCATTAGGTGTCGATCCAGCTACAAATCAAAGAGTGACATTGTCACGTTTTAAACTTAATTTGTCTTTGAGTTGGGCAAAAAGTAATTACGATTCACGCCGTTTTAAATATTGTTAGAGTTAAATACTAGCTTGGTGCATAAGAAATGTCGGATTTTTAAGTGAATATATAAAACTGCATATCTTTTCGCTTCAATACACTTTTCTCAGCGGAATTTTAAAGCATAGATGCCTGTCTTAAAAAAAAAAATCTGATATTTATAATGAATAAATTCAGATATCGAATTTTTCAGGCTGTCTTTATTTTTATACTGTTTAGCCCGTAAAGACAGATCCAAATGTTTTAAAAAATGAAAGTCGGTTGGCAAGAGATCCGATGAATAGGCTGACTGCTGCAAAACTTCATATTTAAATTAATTTAATTTCGCAATAGTTCTGTGCAATGTGTGCGGTCGTTTTGGGTCTTCCCCGCAGTTCATATTCTTATGAAAAGACACCAGAGCGAAATTTTCAAAATCAACGGTGCACTTTTTAATCTTTAATTTGAGTGATAATAGACATCTTATACGTCACATAGTTCCTGATATGTATAATTCTCAAAATAAATTAATTAACTACTAATCTTTCAGTAGATTTTCAAGAAATTTTGCTTTTTAAAAAGCTATGTCTCGAGAATTATTGAACGTAAATAGCTCTTTTAGGGCTAATATTTCGGCAAATTTACTCTTCTAGTAATAATAAAAATAATATTCTCTTTGATTTTTAGTGTTATTGGTAGTTTTTAAGATATAGAGCTCCGAATGAAAAATTGGTCTTTTTTTTTAAGGTTTTGAAACAGCTGCCATTTTTTATTCCCCCACCTATACTTGGCATACTCATCAATTTTGACTAGTAATTATGTATAGTTTTCATTAAAGTAATAAAACATTGGGGTGAGATAACTGCTTTTTTCTTCCCGACTCTTGTACTTATCACTCTTGTACTTGTACTTATATATATATAAGATACACTTAGCTATTAAGTTACTCAGTTACTCATTCAGGTAAAACTATCACTTTAAAAATAAACTTCCAAAAAAAAAAAATTCCAAGACATGGCCTTTTTTTGTTGTATTCTTCAAAATCTATTTTTGAAAAATATGAAATCGACTATATTTTAAGTTAAAACTGATTAAATCTGCTACCTCTACTTTAGTGAACATCGCTTTTTATTGTGAAAGGTTACATATTTACAGTGCGTTGAAAATTGATATTTTCTTATAAATTATATGCTCTATCTTCATGGGTAACATGATCGCAAGAAGAAACATCAATTTTTAACGCTTGAGCGTGACGCTTATTCATTAGGAATATAAGGGAATTCCTTACTAGCTCTTTACATATAAGTTTCTTACGATTAATTTTTTTTTTTTAAATTGAATCCGGTTTTGACTTTTTTATCATTACTTATTTTTTAAACCAAATTGAAGTAGTATCCCAATGGTTAAGAATATATATTTCGTCTCTACAATTTGACTTTCAAATACGGACAAATATCTTTTAAGTCTATACCAAAATAAAATCTTAAAAATCGTCTCTCGTCGTTATATATTTCTTTATGAACATATTAAGCCATATCAAATTACAATGATTTTTAGTCTCGAATTATCAGGAAAAAAAATATTGTACTTCTGACAAAGTTGTTCACACTCATCGGCCTCGTCAATAAAAACTATATTTCACCAGTACACGGCGTCTAGTTTCATGATAAAGTGAAATATGCTTTTTGATAGTTACCAGGTATCACGTTTTAACTAGCTAGGCTCAGAATAGGTCACACGAGACTCAATCACTCCTATCTTATCTCGAAGCGAACTCCTATGAAATGTCAATATTGTAACAACAATTTAACAATTAACCATATTTTCCAGGTATTCCCATATTTTATGTCACACTTCAGTATTTTAGGATAAAACCAAGATATTTAAAAAAACTTTTAGAGAAGACGATAAATTAATAAAATTCATTTTTGATGTATTTTTTTCTCTTGTGTGGTTAATGTTTTGATATTTCACTGGCCTACAAATGCAACTGGCATATCAATTCCGGCAGGAAATTGAATCTCCAATTGTTTTTATTCTTGGGCATTAGATAAATTATTATTTTTTGAAACTCTATAATCTTTCAATTCAGATAAATATCAGTGAATGTGATGAAATACTTAAAAAAAAAAAAAAAAAAAAATCATTAGAGGCTTGAGAGGGACAGGACTACGCGGCACCTCCTCCAGGCGTGATATAAAATTTAATTAGTAGAAGAGAAGATCCCTCATCCGGCTCCTCTTCAGTTTTATATGAACTTTATAAGGCATGGTCGTTGTGAACCATTAAAACATTTATGATTGTTTTAAAACCTAACAGTATCCAATAACATTATTCGGCATGTTTATACATTTGAAAAACCGATTAAAAATATTAAAATATACAATTTCAAGCCTTTCATATGGGGCTTTTCTTTCTCTTTTATTGGGCCACTGTAACCCTGCAAGGGTCAATACTATTGTAAGGAAGTACTGTTTCTTGAACAATGGTTGTAGAAGGTGACCTCTTATATGGGGCTATTGGGGCTATTATATACCACATAGTTGCATTTCATTTCAACAAATAAGAAAATTTTTTTTTTTAGTAATTTATTTATTGATATTTACAACTGTATACATATATACACATCAAGTAAATATGCTGTAAGTGATATTATGACATGATAAAAACATGTGGAGAATCTACCCATTGATAGAACTCCAAAAACATTTCTAAAGGAGAAGATCTCAAGGCCATCTTCTTTTCAGACGTCTAGGAGGATTATTAGGTAGTGAAGGAGAAGCCAGGCTAGAAACGAATTGGTTTGGGTGGTTGGGAAGTTTATTATGGAAGGATTGGTATCTGGTTCTGGCCAAATCAGCATCATAGAGGACATTGAGGTCCTGATGGATGATTTGATTTGTGACAAAGTAAGGAGCATTAAGGATTTTACGAAGGATTTTGGACTGTAAGGATTGGATTCGAGAGGAATTAGATGGTTTAGTGGAATAAGAAAATTATTGGCCATGTACTTCTTTCGACAGAAATATTTGAAATATGCATATAACTAAGTTAGATACACCACAGAAGTAAAAATTCTATTTAAAGCCGAGTGAGTAGTTTCGCCTAACCAATGCTGACCGTACCATACTGCCGTTCCTCTCCTAGTGCTCCCTCCAACAGCTAATCCTCCACTAAGTGGTAGCTATCCATCACCGGCCACGGACCATTTCCTCAGACCTGATGATGGTTGGTGGTGCTCTGGCCAATCGGATTAGCCCTACAGGGGAGTCTCTCCGCCCTCATCCGATCTTCAAGTTGGAGTCGTTCTGTCGGGGTTGGTTACACACCCCGTCAGTTAGCATTCCCCAGAGAGGGCAGTTAGGACCTTACTATTCGATTAGGATTACAAAAAGTTTTATACTTTGCTGTAGTGTGAGAATTCCAGTTTCGATTTCCCAGTTGAGTTGGCCATTTCCATTCTTGACATTCTGCGAGCAGTATATATTGGTAAAGGTTCGAGTTTTACTTATTAAAATAAAAATAAAAAATTGTTATTTAAAAAACATCCCAATGTTTATACCAAGAATTTTGGTAATTAATTTGTTTCACTATCTGACATTCAATATTTTAAAAATTTCTTCATTATCCTTTTCAGTATTTAAGTCAAGAATGAAAACATTAGTGCTGAATTTATTTAATTATTTTGGACGTTTCGGGGATACTGCATTACCCCTTTTACTTTATATTTTTTAAATATAAGTTATTTAAATCTCTATATATTTGTATTTAATCAATTAATTGTATTTTCAATTGTTTAATACAATAAAAAAATGACACTAATTATAACAACAAATAGAACATACATCAAATGTAAAAGAAGATCTTCTTTTTATTTCTGATGTCGCTTATTTTCTTGAAATAGTGGCATATCTGACTAAAAAAGTTTTTTTATCATTTTGTACCGTTGCTGTGATTTCTTTGTGGCTATTCTACTTGCTTTACAAATGCCTGTAAAACGTCAATAAAGAAAGAAACCCGAGGCTACCGTAATATCTTAGGATATTTATGTCCCCATTAAAAGACAAACTAAAATATTTTTCTTTAATGAGATGCGAATTTCTAAAGCAGCGATATCTAGAATCCAAAAATATAATAATCATTAATTGAACTATTTCCCGAATATGCAAAGACTAGATAATAATTACAAACATCGAATCATATAATGAATTTATATTACTAAGTAGAAATCGGAAAAATTAAAATAAATCAATAACAGAACTTCAAGTGGATAGAATTTTCATTTCCGGTTAATCGGAAAACATAAAGGAACCCTAATATGTTAAAAATCAGAAAAGTTAACATTATTTCATACACGTTCTTAAAGTCGATAGCATTTTAAATTTCTGCATCTCCAAAAACATATAATGGAGCCCTCATATATTAGAAATCAAAAATGTTAAAGTGAATCAATAAACGAATTTAAAATGGATCGCACTTTCATTTACTGCTTCTTAGAAAACTTGTAAAGGGACTCTAATTTGTTAATCAATAAAATTTTAGTTTTTTTAGTTAAAAAAGAAGAAGATATTATTAACCGTATAAAGTATGATTGTAGGAAGAAAGTCTAGATGGTGCTTAATAAAGGTATAAAATAATAAAAATAAAACTATTTAATGGAAACTGAGTTTTTGCCCCGCTTTGCAGGCCGTCAGGGCCGATGCCTAGAGAATTATGAGTGTGGAAATATTGTTTTCCGATACACAAATGTTAATACAGAAATGGGATTAATAATTATTGATAATTGTAGTTGTGAAGCTTAACTACTTACAAATACAGTTCCAACTACTATTTAAGAGTTGTAGTTTCAAGTCGTTTTTCCAACTACTATATTTGTAGTTAACTACTGCCCAACTCTGTATCTCTATGTGCAAATAAAATATTTTTGTTTCTGAAAATGACATTTTAGCCTAAACGTAAAGTTTGTTGATTGAATTGGTGAAATATTGTTATTATCACTTATCAAATAAATAAATTAAATACTTACTAGTGGTTAAATGTGTCACCTGAAGGCAGCACATAGAGAGAACATTTAAGTAATGTTGCTAAATGTAGGAATACTATTTAAAGCTTATCAGTTATATATACAACAAACATGTTCCTGGCTGTACTACATTTAGTGGTACTGTCGAATACTAATACATGGTTGGATATGCAAATCCATCGATATCAGTAACAACAAGAAATATCACTTAACCACTGTGTTAAAGTGATGTTCGCTGCTCAAAGGTCTAGTTTAATAGATTTTCATAAATCTGTTATACAAATATATATCATCCATATTACCTCAGAAGACTATATTTTGAACACTACCTGGACTAGGAAATTGATTTTGGATAAAAAATAAAAATTTAAATTTGTTTATATTTTTGAGAACCTGGGACCATTCTGATTGTGTTTCAAATATTGAAACTAGTATCAATCACAGTTCTAGTTAAAACACCAAATAAATTTTATTTGATGACGCATGTTCGTTGCAAGTACAAATATTTTCTTTCCCTCCCCCGCTTATATTCAATATATCATTAAGTTAAATTGCTTCAAAATATATAATTTTAATATAAATGGGTATTATCATATCGCCGGTCCGGTAGTATAATGACGCAACCATACAGCTTGTGAAATTGACTTAATTGTGTTGGTGGACTCAAATTGCATTTTTGGGCCCACCGAAACAATCAAGTCTATTTGACAAAATTTTATTTTTGTGTCAATATTATTTCGGGGTAGCGATATATCATTAATTTTTAAATTTGGATTAAAGACCATTTCAACAGATCAAGTGCGTAAGCACATTTCAACTAAAACTGAAAATCGTTGCATAAACAAGCATAACAGTTTTATCTAGTTGATTTTGTTCTTGTAACTATCGCATATGTAACTAGTTTTTAAGTGTGATGAAATAGGAACACACAACTGTTAATATCGAGTTATTTAGCGCTTCACACATAATGAAATAATTTTATTGATTCTTGGACTATAATGTACAGCAGTATCGGTTAAATTTTGATTTTCTTGGTAGTTCTCCGAATTGGGATATTAAGAAAATTTTAATATTGAGAGTAACTTAATTGATGTATAAAAAAAAAAATGATATATGAAATATTCAAAGCATTTATGATAAAATATTTGTAAGCCTCAGTTAATTACTCTGGAATTTCCTAAAGAATTGATACGCCCCCACTAAGGCTTGGAACGCCTACTTATTTACAGTATCCTGTATTTTTCGTACTTAAGTTTAAAATATTTATTTATTTATTTTTCTATATTATAAAGAGTGGGTAGCTCATTGGTAAGGCACTCTGCTACAATTCCAAGGACAGGTCACAGGACAGGAATTCGTCTGTGGCAGATAATATTTTCTGTTTCACTGTAGCCGTGAGTCAGCACTGACTGTGGGTTCCGGATCCCTTCGGGTCCACCGAGCCTCAAGTATTTGCACAACCGTTTGTCTAGTAAGGATTCAATTTTTTATAGTTAATTATTAATTGTTCAAAGGATTCAATTGTTGATAGTTGATCGTATGAAGTAGATAAGAGGAAGATAGTCCGCGTGATGGCCAATAAAGGTCTCACGATAGTAACAAAAAACTATTTATGGTTAACAATAAATAGTTTTCTTTTACTGTCGGACTATCTTCCTCCTATTATCGTTAATAATATTTTTTAAAAAGTAATATTTACCCATAAAGGGTCAGGAGTGAAGTTAGTACTTTGTAAGGAAGTATTGTTACTAGACCAACAGTTGTGCAAGGAGATGATTGTCCAGAAGCATTGGTTGCTAGAGTTTTACCCAATTAAGGTTACCTTCTTCATGAGGCTGGGTGGCCCTAGAGAACTCCGGAACCCACAGGGATGACTCACGGCTACAATGAAACAGATAATTAACCTCTGTCACACCTAGATTTGAACCTGAGTTATAACAATAATAATAATTACAGTTAATAGAAACAAATTAAAATTATTAATTTTGGCCATTTTCTCAACCAATAAATGATAATAATATTAATAGTTAATATAACTATTTTTTTTTTTTAGTATTAACTGCACAAAAATCAAATATTTGCCTGAATACTGATTTAAACTTAGTTATAACTTATTTACTGACAGATGCTTGGTGTGAGCTTTGACTAAAATAAATAAAGTGTGTGATTGATTTGAAAATAAAAAAAATGGTCACAGCTGAATCTTGCTATGTTTTAGTCTTATCAGTCCAATACCCCACTTCTAGATAAAGAGGAAATAAAGTGTGCCGATCTGGTTGGTCAATAGGAAATGCAAAACAGCTCTCCTTCCTCCGACAAAGGACTTGGGCAAGTAAACTTGGGATGGCTTTTTAGAGAGGACTTGGACTTAATGACCGCCAGTTTCTGCAACAGCTTTCTTGGGCCTTTATTGAAATAAACTTTTTTGATTTCTCCTCAGGCAACTGCCCCACAAGTCCCTATCTGAACAGGTCCTCTATTCAACTGCCTATATTTCAATGCTTCCTTTCCGCTCCTTCTTACTACCTCTTTCTGTCGGATTATCCACCTCCTCCGCTTCATAAGTTTAGGCAAAATGTTTGATTTTTAAAATTTTTAATGTTCTCCTGTAATATTAAAATTTAATATTAAAATTCTTCTATTTTTAAATTTAATAAAAGATTTATGAATCATATATATTGATGGGTTCTACAATCTGCCACAACCTTGGGCAATAGGTAATTATGATAAAGGATTATACAGATTCATAACAAAATTATAAAAAAAAAAAATAATAATAAAAAAAGTTGAAAATACTAAAATCTATATATTTATATAACTAAATGAACATAATTAAAATATATACATGAAGAGCTATTTAACGTTCAATAGTTTCCGAAATATACCTTTTTAAATAGCAACATGTCATAAAAAATGTACTGAAAAATCAGTAGTCAGTGAATTTATTTTGCGAAATCCATATCTCAAAAACCATTTAACTTACAGATGTCTTTCAGCACTCAAGTTGAAGCAAGTTTAATGTACTTCATATGTATGTAGTTTATGACGTTTATCATTATAGGACTAATGGTTTTGATATTTGACAAAAAAAATTCACAAAATGTATATAGTTGTTCAAATGGAATATTTGATTTTTGAAAATTTAAATTGAATTGAAAAAATTTAAGACGTACATATGTCTGCCAGCACTTATATATAAAGATAAGTTAATTTACTATAAAGCAGATTATGACACGTATCTTCGATCGGGCAGTAGATTTTATGATATTCGCATATGAATATAAATTCTGTCCGAACAGCTATAAATCAATATGTTTTACCAAATACAATGAAAACTACTACTCCTACGAAGATAAACTTCATTAACTACTTTATAGTCCATTAAACTAGCTTTAATTTTAGTGCTAATAGACATCTGTACGTCGGATGGTTTTTAATATATAGATATTTCAGAATAAATTTACTAATTACTGATCTTTCAGTAAATTTTTATAACATGTTGTTTTTTAAAAAAGATATATCTGGAAAACTATTGAACGTAAATAGCTCTATTAGGGCTCATATTTAAGAAAATTTACTCCACTTTAAATGATGTTCTCTTAGGTTTTCTTGTGTTGTTGGTATTTTTAAAGATAAAGAGCTCCAAATGAAACATTAATTTTTTTAACGTTTTGAATTTTTCATTCACTCTTTCCTATACTTGGCAGACTCATACATTTTTACTAGTAATTATCCATAGTTTTGATTAAAGTAATTAAAAAAATGGAATAAAATAACTGCCTTTTTTTCTCCTCTTGGGCTCTCGTACTATAAAGTTATTAAAAGATAATCTAAGACATTCCTGGTAAACATGTTAAAAAATGTTTTTTAAAACTTTTTTTTTAGGCCTATCTAATTTCTAAAATAAACTTTTTTTTTTATTAATAATTCCTCCTACAGCATAATTAATTATAAAAGCTTTTCTACCAGGGTGTTGATAAAAATCAAATGTGGAAGCCAGGGAGCTAGTTAACTTTTTGTGACTAGCACATGTTGAGATGAATGGCTGGAGTAATTTCTTTTTAAGTGGGATTATTATAAGACGATATGGAAAAAAAAATTTCCCCTCGACAGGTGTTAGGCGGTTGAATACAAAACCTATTCAGAGCACATGTGCTGTGGTTTTTTTGCGACCTGCCCACTAAAAGAGGGCTTGGGACACTTTGTTCTGATTTCACAACATTATTTGAATTAACACAGTTATTTTTCATAATTAATTAGTTATTCATTTGTTAATTTTTGCTTTAGATTACTTTTTATTACCTATAGCTTTCGATCTTTAATTACCCTATCGAAGAGTCGTTTATTTAAAAATGTTAAGTACATTCCAAGAAAAGAGCATACATTGCAAATGTACAAGTATTAGTGTGTTAATAGTAAGAAATAAATGACATAATTTGTTAGCTAAATTAAAAAAAATACAATGACTATAATTATGCAATATCGCTATCCTCAACTAACATAAGTTTATATGAGGAGAAGATGGTTGGAGGGTGCGGTCAGAATATAACACATATAAGTTTAAATAACTTATTTAATAGTGCCAACGTTTCGGATAGAATTTCTAGTCTTCTTCAGGGCGTGTTCGAAGGCTGGAAATTCTAGCAGAAATTTAAATAAGTTATTTCAACTTATTTGTGTTATATTCTGACAGCACCCTGCAACCATCTTCTCCTCATATAATTTGTCCACGGTCAACTATATTAGATTTTTAAACATTTATCAATGTAGTATATATGTATATATAGTTGACCGTAAAAATTGATGTATAGGAAGATGGTCAGGGTTGCGGTCAAAGGAGAAACAAAAATAGTTTACAACTATTTATTTTCCTGTATAGGAAGATGGTCAGGGTTGCGGTCAAAGGAGAAACAAAAATAGTTTACAACTATTTATTTTCCGACGTTTCGCCCCACTTTGTAGGGCTTCATCAGGGCTGTTCAGAACAAACGGGTGAACAGTCAAACAGTCACTGTTCAGAACAAACGGGTGAACAGTCAAACAGTCA
>NW_027108072.1:831373-833674 GCF_000696795.3 Halyomorpha halys | reverse complement strand
CTGACCATCTTCCTATACATTTATCAATGTAAGTCGATACTTTTTTATTGTTTCTATTTTATATTTATTTGATGATTCGTCACTTTTCGTTGATACAGGCCTCTCTTTCAATAAAATATATGTATCAAGCTTGTATTTATATCTTATTTATATAGTCTAACGTCTTAATGTTATAAGCCAAGTTTGTGGGAATCACTTATGCCATATCGATGGTCTAAGTCACAGATGTTGAAGGTGGCAATATACAATTAATATATTAGATAAACTAAAAGGATATAATGGGACACTTAAACGATCATTCAAAATGACAGCCAAACTTAAGCTCTCCAGAAAGGTTGGAGTCACCAATATTAAGATATTATAATTATTCTAAAATTACTACAAGAGTTAAAATATCTTAAAATTCCTAAATAAATAAAATTAAAGAAATATTACTATTAATAAATGTCCATAAATCCTTCGGATTAGATAGATTTATATATTTTAGTAAATATATAAAAGAACTTATTTAATACAAATAAGAAATAATTTAAAGACGAATACATACACAAATACAAGTTTCTAGTACTCCTTTATGTATTCTTCCTTAAATTATTATTATAATTTTTTTTTACATATTTTATAAACCAAACAAAAAATTATTTTAATTATATTATTTCAAAATTTTTTGAGACAAGGTAATTATTTATTAAATAAATCAAAAATTAGTATCCAATTCACCATATGGTGGTGTATTTTATATTGTTGATAATTTTATAGAGAAAAATAAATGTTAATGTTTTTAAATTTTAAATAAATAGGTTTTGAAATTAGAATAAAGAAAATGACCTGGGCAGAATAGCCTAGATAGAATAGCCGCAATAGAAATTGTGAATTAATGTGAGGAGGAGTTTTGTATTGAAGATGTCCTTGAAGATGGCTGGAATGGCCGAAACGTTGGACTAGAAATAAAGTGTTGAGACAGAATTTGATACTAATTTTTGATTTATTTAATAAAAAATTATTTATTTATTTTCGTATATCCCCTTTATATTTTTTCCCAAGTCTTACAATGTTTTTATCTTATTTTTCATTTAGCCCTGACGAAACCCGGCAAAGTGGGAGCGAAACATTGGTTAACAATAAATTGTTTTCCTTTACTATTTTTATACCTTTATTGACCAACACCCGGACAATGTTCCTACTGTATATTTATTTTATAGTACATTGGCCTTTTTGTGTATATAAACTCACAAATAGTCTTCTCCTAGAGTATCCTGTTTTTTTTTTATGATTTTAATGATTATAAGTTTTTTAAGGCTCATTGCTAAAAGTTGTTACAGTTTTTTTTTTTTTTTTTAAATTGCTTGCTTAGGTAGACTACTTCATTTCGCGAATAACAGTAACAAGACAATGTTGCTTAGAGAAATCTTGTAGAGCTGCCGAGAGCACTGGCAACAAAAAGCTGTCAGTTGCTGAGTCCTGCTCCTCTCTCTAGTTTCCTTTTTCTTCGAATCCTTTGTTGTTTGTTCTAGCCGTGTCCTTTTGTCTTTACCGCTGAGTTTCCTCTGGCGAGGATACACCTCAGCGACTCCAACCGTCGAAAGAAACCTTTGCGGGAAGACCTGTCTTTTGTTTCTAATTGAACAACTGATGTTAGGGTTCAACCAATGTTATTGTGGCAGAGACTGTAACTAGAGGTTAGCTTGTTCACAATAGACGGGAAGTTCGACTCGATTTTTAAGATACTATTTCTGGAAAAGTTTATTACATAGTTTTAGCAAATAATATCTTAAATAAATTTAACCATAGAAGAAATAAAAGAGTGAGAATCGAAGGAGAAGATGGTGGGGTCGTGGTAAAAAAACATGCAAAGTGTATATGATAAATTTTCATGTATTCCAACGTTTCGCTACATGTTATAGGAGTTCCCTAGGTTATATGTATATAAATTCCAATCAAGTCACTCTATTATATCATAATCATATCTTCTAATAACTTTATTATTTTTATACGTATTTATTTTAGAGCTTGGTAGTTTACTGGCTTTTTTCTACGTTATTGTATTGTTTAATTGTTTCTGCCTCTTCACCTAACAATTCTGAATGATCCACATGATCTACAGTGATCAAGCATAGTTATTTTACTACCCAGACTTTAACTTATCTAGGTACACATCGTGTTTCTAATACATAGACTTTTGGGGCCTAGGGCTCTAACTCATCCTCCACTGACTTTTAAGACGTGGTTGCAAGAGAAGCGGGATTTTCTAAACTCCTGCTCTTTCCTGCATCAGTGGGAGGTAGAGGGGGGAACTATATA
>NW_027108072.1:814465-831303 GCF_000696795.3 Halyomorpha halys | reverse complement strand
TATATATATATATATAGTTCAGGGATCCCCAGACTAAATGTAAATAGGAGTAGTGTTTAATATGTTATCTTCTTTTAAGTTTCAATTTATTTTTTTGTTTTATTTCTTATTTATTTTTTCTCTTCTATTTGTTGTTATGTTATTATTTAATTTAAATATTTGTAAATATGGTATAAATGAGCTCTTTGAACCCTATTGCCATTATCTATAAATATAAATCAAAATGTAATATTACACACAAAAAAAGAAAGAAAAAATACATACAAATGCAAAATTAAACAAATAGAGATTAAAACAATTATACTGGAAGATTATTGATTGACGTGTGTATAGATGAATGGAATATAGTCCGGGTGCGGTAAAAAAAAAACTCAAATAGTAAATGATTATACTATTTTTATGAGGCAACGTTATTATTATTATTATTATTTGGTATATTGTCTTTCTTAATCACTTACACATACTGTATCCCATTATTTTATACTTTATTTCTCCTTTGTTTTTCTATCTATGAGTTTTTTAAAATTTAATTACAATTTTTTTTTTTTTTTTTAACATTGTAAATATCTCTTCTCCCCCTCTATTATGTATATTACCATTTATTGTTTACTTAATTTAAATATGTTTTTACATGGTTACTTTAAAATTATTTTCGTTATTGTGGCGTGCTAAACTGCCATCCCCACTCCTCCCAATACAAACGGCTCACTCTGACTTTGACTTCCGTCAAAACATGTATGAATTCTGTCTCATCATTTGATTTTATTCTTTTATTTTTTCATCTCTTAATTTGTACTTTCTTTAATATTTCTTCTCTTATCTATCTGTTTCTATTACCCTTTTCATTTACTGTTTACAACCTTTAATTTTTCTTATTATATTTTACTTTTCATTGTATACCCCTGTTATTTTCCACTTATGTTTTTTCTTTTTTTGTAACTATGTCAAGTGTTAGTATCTTTTTTAGCCCTGACGAAGCCCTGCAACGTGGGGCGAAACGTTGGCTCAATAAAAATAGTATAATCATTTACTATTTGAATTTGTTTGACCGTACCCGGACCATATTCCATTCATAAAACAATTATATGATTTAATTTTTTTAAAATGCTCGTATAATTATATTGAATTAATTAGT
The DNA here is from genome assembly GCF_000696795.3 of Halyomorpha halys. Lineage (NCBI taxonomy): Eukaryota > Metazoa > Arthropoda > Insecta > Hemiptera > Pentatomidae > Halyomorpha > Halyomorpha halys. The sequence goes on along the minus strand of NW_027108072.1, from coordinate 830,168 downwards.
AATTACACTGACGTGGTTTTCATTCAATGAAATATATAATTGATTAATTAATTATATTTTCTTTACTCTTACCTTATGTGAAACCAGAAAAAGAATTTCTCTTATTCAGGACTACCGAAATATTTTCCTTATATTTATATATATGCTTCTCGGGACAATTTACCCCATTTGCTGAGCACAATATTTTCTCTGAGAGGGGGCTGCTTTGTACCTATTGCCTTTCAAAAACCCTTCCAGAACTGATCAAAAGCATTCGGCCAGATGAAAGAAAAACTTATGAGGAAAAAGTATTTGATAATAAAAGAAAAAAAAAATGGTCTACCTAGGCATAACAAAGAGATCGGCTCAAACTAAGTGATGAACTCGAGCAATAATCCAACAATTAAAGAACACAAAGAGCGAACAACCACACAATAACAACAACTCTATACCGACAATATGAGTCACAATGGGCGGGCAAACACAGATGCATGGTGTCAGGTTGCGGGGGTAATCCGAGTCGTGTGAACAGCCTGAGGTCAGGAGGTACCACCGTTCCATCATTGTTCCCCAGGATGGGTGGCTTCCAGGAAGGATGGATGGTTTCGGGGAGGATACCACAATATAATTGCACCTGGATCTAGTAGGACAGCTAGGAAATCCATTCTGACAGCTCAATTTCAAATTGAATAATTAAATTCTATCAGACCACAACTACCCGTAGATATAATGAACTGACCACATAGTACAAGAGCCTGATAGAAAAAAAAGTCAGTTATTTAACCCAAATTTTTTATTGCTATAATGAAAATTATGTATAATTACTAGTCAGTGTTTATGAGACTGCGAAGTATAGTTTGGAGGTATATAAAATAGCTAAACGTAAAAAAAAAATTAATTTTTCATTCAGAGCTATATACCTTTGAAACTAATTAAAAAACAATAAAATTTTTAGTAATTATAATTTTAAATTCGAACGATTTATAAAAATGTATTTATAATAATTTTTCTTTATTTATTTTGGAATTATAAGATATTTTATGGAATTTTTAACCTTAGTCGTAATTTAATAATATTTTAATGTTGGCGACTCTTCTCCTCCTTGAGATCTTGGCTTTTACCGTCATTTTGAATTATTGTGCAAGGGTCGTATCTCTTTTTAGTTTATTTATTAATTGTATACTGCCACCTTCAACATAATATTTATAACATATATGATGTTAGACTATATTTACAAGTTACTAACAAACTTAATACAAATATCTTATTGAAAGTGGCATTTACCAACGAAAAATGACGAACTATCACATAAATATAAAATATGAATGAATTTGTATGGATAAATGTATAGAAATTTAAACTTATAGTACAAGAGCCTGGAAGAAAAAAAGGCAGTTATTTCACCCCAATTTTTTATTACTTTAATGAAAACTATCTATTAAACTAGTAAATTACTAGACAAAATTGACGAGTCGGCCAAGTATAGGTAGGGGGATAAAAAATGGCGGCTGTTTCAAAACGTTAAAGAAAATTAATTTTTCATCAGCAGCTACATATCTTTGAAACTACCTACAATGCTAAAAAACCTAACACTATTTAAAGTAGAATACATTTGCTAAAATATGAGCGCTAATCGAGCTGTTTACCTTCAATAATTCCTGAGATAAAGTTTTCTAAAAAGCAACATTTCATAAAAGATACTCTGAAAAATCAGTAATTGATGAAATTAATGACGGAAATCATTATCTCAGGGACCATTTGATGTCCAGATGTCTATTAGCACTAAAATTAAAACTAGTCGAATGCAATATAATAAAGTTTATCTTCTTAGGAGTAGTAGTTTTATAATATTTTCAAAAATAAATTTACAAAATATTAATGTCTAGTTGTTGAAACAAAATTGTTGATTTATGAAAAGATATACCCCAGGAGCATTAGACGTACAAATGTCAGCCAGCCCTCAAATTAAAGAAAATTTTATTTATATCAGTTTATAACATTTATCTTTACAGGGATTGTAGTTTTATGATATTTGCATATGAATATGAATTTGCCCGAACAACTAGAAATTCATTTATTTTTGACAATATCATCAAAAAATACAACTCCTACGCAGATAAATGTCATTAACTACTTTATAGTCCATTAGGCTAATTTTAATTTGAGTAGTAATAAACAACGTCTTATGTTTCTTGAGATTTCCAACAATTTAGTCAAAAACTACTGACTTTTCATTAAATTTTTTATGAAATGTTGCTTTTGAAAAAACTGTTTATCAGGAATTTTTGTTATTTATAATTTTTATTTCATTTCCTTAATTATGTTATTTTACCCACTTTTTAATTACCTATGTCTACATTTTACTTCCCACTTCTCTCATTACTTCATTTTATTAATTCTATTTTGTAAAATTATTCATTTTATGTCATTCTGTTTATATTTTATTTTTTTATTTTCTATACTTATTGTGGTTGTTATACTTCTTGTTCTGTTCTTAGCCCTGAAGAAGGCTAGAAACTCTAGCCGAAACGTTGGCACAATTAAATAGGTTACACCAACTTATTTGTGTTTCATTTTGACCGCACTACCAACCTCTTCTCCTCGTACGTCATCCAGGGTCAACTATTTCTCATAATTATGTTTATCAGGAATTTATATGGTTAATTTATTCTCCTTTAAATAATATTTTATTAGATTTTCTAGTATTATATTTTCAAAGATATGGGGCACGGAACAAAAAAATGTATATTTTTAACCTTTTGAAACGGCCGCCATTTTTTATTCTCTCTAACCATACTTGGCAGACTGGTCAATTTTGACTAGTAATTATACATAACTTTCATTAAAGTAATAAATAATTGAAGGGAAATAACTGACTTCTCCTTCAGGGCTCTTGTAGCAATATGTTATATCTATATGTAATTTTATCCAAACAATTTTGTGTCCATTTAAATAATTTATTTAGCAACATCATCGATTTATAAGTGCATTGCGGTCTCGTTTATCTGTTTTGTTATCGTTAGTAATAAATTAAAGTTAAAAAAAAAACCTTCAATGATACACGATGAATAATATTAATACATAAAACTGATTTAATGGGTCTATTGTCTGATCCAACCTGAAAGGCAGTGCCGATAAAGCTTTACGATATTAGTTAAAGTGGCGATGTTGTAGCGAACATGGGTGCGAGGACGAACAAAGCACACGAGGCACATATACATAGGATGTGTGAATACTGCCGATATAGAGGGGCTAAGGGGGTTAGGTGGGGGTAATAACTGATACTGCTACAATAAGCCCTTTATTGTCTCTTAATTAAAGGGCGCTTATCTTGCGCTGCACCATTTTGGTATCTCCTCTTCCGGGACAATGCTCAGTGCAAAAAGTACAGGACCCTCTGTATCTCCATATCTAGCACAAATATTATCGGCTCATCCAGCCAGTCGTATATGTGTGTTTATAAATGTATATTTGAAATTAAGTGGAATAGATTATCCTGTGTTATGGTATTCTAAAGAATAAACTTAAACTTGATACATAACTTTCAGGAGAGCTAAAAGATAAAAAAAAAAAAAAATCGAAAAAAAGGATCGTATGAAAATATTTCCTTAGTTTTTTTTGTTTTTTTTTAATTTTTGCTTTAGATAAGTTTTTAGCTTTCAATCTTTTCCTTATATAATAACCCTATCAAAGAATCCTTTATGTAAAAATATTAAGTACATTCTAAGCAAAGAGCATACAATGCGAATGTACAAATATTAGTGTGTTAATAATAACAAATAAATGACGTAATTTTTAGCCAAATTAAAAATAAAAAATATTATGCCACCAGTTATGTAATATCGCTACCCTCAACTAACATAAGTTTAATTGTAGGAAGATAGTCCGAGTGCCGGTCAATAAAGCTATCAAAATAGTAAAAGAGAACTATTTATTGTTAACCAACGTTTTGCCTCACTTTGCAGGGTTTCGTCAGAGCTAAATGAAAAATAAGATAAAAACATTGTAAGACTTGGGGAAAAAATATTAAGGGGATATACGAAAATAAATAAATAATTTTTTGTTTTGTTTGTAAAATATGTAAAAAAAATAATGATAATAATAATTTAAGGAAGAATACATATAGGAGTACTAGAAACTTGTATTTGTGTATGTATTCTTTCTTAAATTATTTCTTCTTTGCATTAAATAAGTTCTTTTATATATTTAATAAAATATATAAATATATGTAATCCGAACGATTTATGGACATTTATTAATAGTAATACTTCTTTAATTTTATTTATTTAGTAATTTTAAGGTATTTTAACTCTTGTAGTAATTTTAGAATAATTATAATATCTTAGTACTGGTGGCTTCGTCAGAGCTGTCTGATTGAAAAAGAGATGACAGAAAAAGATAGGTGATCGAATGAATTAGATTGTAGGAAGATAGTCCGGATGGTGGTTAATAAAGGGCTCAAAATATTAGAAGACAAATATTTATTGTTATATTATATTTATAAAATGAAGTTGCCATGTGAGTTTCAATCTGAGAGTCCTACAAAATGAGGCGAAACGTTGGTTAACAATAAATAGTTTTTGTTTTAGTTAGGGGTTAGTAGATGAAGGGGTTATGTTACAAATAGTAAATTTTAAGAAAACAAAGTATTTTTTTGGGGAAGGGAGGGGGAATTTTCTTTTTCTTCTATATTTATATATATTATTTTTACTTTAAATTCATATGTTAATTCCAACTTGAGTGCACACTTACATTAATTACTTTATTATTAATGTTTCTATAATATAATTTACACTCCTCTGTAGCCCTATTTATTTTGAATATTGTCTTTTCTTCATTATGTTATAATTATTGTATCCATTCTTTTAACGTTATTCCCTCTGTATATTCTATCCAGGTACATTTATAATTTTTTTGTAATATATAATTTCTTCCTCTCAATTATGTATATTATTTAATGTTTGCCTAATTTTAATATGTTCTTTAACGTTCTTAAATGTTTACTTTAAAATTATTTTCAAATGTAATGTACTTGAACTGCCAATTCCAATACATCCTGTTAAAACGGTTCACTTTTGCTCTGAATTTAAGTCTGAAAGGTAAGTTTTCATTCTTGTTCATTTTCGTCCTTTATTCTTATCCCCCGTTTTTCCATCTCTTAGTTTGTACATTCTTTTACATTTCTTCTTTTTATCTGTTATTATTTCCGTTTTCATTTATTGTCTATAACCTTTTATTATTCTTATTTACTTTTCATTGTATACCCTTTTAATTATTCATTTACTTTGTTTCATATTTGTTTACATCGTTTAAGTGTTTGTATCTTTTTTAGCCCTGATGAAGCTGCCCTGCAACGTGGGTGAAACGTTGGCTAAATATAAATAGTTTAATCACTATTTGAGTTTTTATTTTACCGCACCCTGACCATCGCCCATTTATAATTTTTGTTTTTTGGAGCTTGTTAAGGTTTGAAGTGTACATACCCCCTTCTACATCTAGTTATCTCAGTTATTAATTAGATTCTGAGGTTACAGTACTCCACACTAGCTAGATAAGGTCCTTCCCTCTCCATCCACATTCGAAATTCAAAAAATTAAAAAACGTTATGTAGCCCCTTCATCCACTAACTCTTCAATTCAATAATGGTCATAATTTTTTTAGTATAGTATAACCTGTAAGGTATAATAATAAGTTGTGTTAGAGTTACTTTCTCCCTTGTGCACCATCTTGCTCTACGTTTCGCCAGCGGATCAAATTCGAGATACGAAGATGATATATAGCTTGGCGACAGAACGTTGGGTCCATTCCTTCCATTCAATTCCGATCGATCACCGATCCCTTCCGCATTATTCCACTGACCCACCTTTATTTTCTTCTCCTCTTCATATTCTCACCCTACGGCATTCTTTTCATTTTCGAGCGATCTCATGATTGTTTATTATTGCATATTACGCTTAATATTTTTTTTCGCATGCTCCGTCAGGTTAAAATATATATTTATTTTTGATTTAGCCACGAAATCATTTGTTGTTGTTGTTCGTTGGGGCTTTAGGGCGTAAAACCCTGAGGTCATCAACGCCTATGTTTCGCACTTTATAATTCTATTTCAAGATTTGAAACTTTTTAAATAATTACTTATTTTAGAATTATTTAGTACGTATAATGAACTTACGGATTTAAATCTTATTCAAAAGGCCATTCCTTTTTAAGAAAACCAAAACCATTTCCACGTTCTTCTGGTCATCATTTAGAGCATCCGATTCCCTGGGCCCCACTAACAATCTATTTAAGTTCGGGGAATAGAAATGACATTCTTCAAATATGTAACTGGCTGTAAGTACACTGTTGCAGTATTGACATTTTGGCGGTGGTTGCTTATTGATCAGGTATGCATGAGTTAAATTCGTATGACCTATTCTCAATCTGGCAATAGCTACCTCCTCCCTGCGATTGGAACGGTTTTATGTGGTCCATGGTTTAATGTTTTTTTTTAATAGTTTTTAATTTCCTTGGCGGGCTTTCATTCCACATGGTTTCCCAACTAGTTGATATTTCATTTTTCATCGGAAGACTTATTTCTTGGGATGTAATGATTTATTGTTATTCTTCTTCATAACTTCTCTTTTTTATTTTATATAAATTTATTGTTCATGCTTATGGACAGAAATATTGGAGATTCAGTTTAATAAATAGACTTGGAAGAAGTAATTGATCATTTTACTCGTAAAATATTACCTCTTGTAAGGGTTAAACATTTTTTTTAGTTGATTTTCAAATATTTAATAAGTCTAAGTCTTTTATTATTGTTCAACCAAAAGTTTATGAGAAAACTAATTCTCATTAAGCTCCTGTATCATAAAGTGCCAATGGTTTTCACCTGGTCTATGTTGGCCCTGATACTCTAATACATACTTCAAAATTTAAGAAATGATGTTGGATAATTGTTGGTTCGTTCTTAGAAAATTGATTATTTATTTATTCATAAAAATCACCTCCAATGGAGTCTGGCCAGATGACATCTGTCGGTTGGTGCCAAAATAACACACAGAAATGATGAACATAAAAATGATAAATATAAATGAAATATGATTTGATTAAACTTTCGATTATTTGAGTGCTGTGGAAGCTGCTTCGACTTTTATGGTAGAACAGTTCAATATGAATTAATTTCTAGATATAAAACTAATAATCCTATTAAGAAAATAAAACTAAATACAAAATACTAAAATAAAGAAAAATTAATAAAATAACTTATGAAGTGAACAATAATGATCCTAATTTACAATTAGTGAATTAATAATAATGAGCTAATGAAATCGTAATAAGTATGGAGTGAACTTGATTAAAAATAATAGTACAATAAAAAATATACAATAGGGGTATTCCTGATCTTTAGTTTAACATGTTAAATGGAAAATCTTATGTTAGATGGAGAAATATTTCCTTCTTTTATCAAGTTAAAACGATATAACATATAACATGGTTGAGAGTCTGTTACTAGGTTTGTTAAATGGAGAATGATGTCACACAACAGACCAGCTGAGCTTGTTACAGTTTTATTTGTTGTCGTGTTAGGTTACTTACTCGTAGTTTGTGTTTTGGTTTTTTTCTTTTGTTTTGTGTTTTGGACTTTTTAAAAAATATAATCAGTGGCCAAACATTTACACTTTTACTTTTCACTTAATTTAGACATGTTGTAATAAATTACTGTAATCAAAACTTACAATTAAATAATAACATGAAGTTTTGGAAGAAAAGGTTACTAAACAAGGTGCTCAGAAAATCCGCTAGGAGCTCTTATGCATTTATCATTTAACATGACTTTAAATAGGGCTGCTCACAATGCTATACTTACAACATTTAACATGGTAAAGCATTTTAAATTTAACACAATATCATGAATACACCTAATACATATAATATTATACAACATACAATAATATATACAATATGACCATGATAATACAAAAAATAAAGGAGCAATAAAACCAAAAAGGAACTAATTTAAAAATTGGGTATTTTAAGTTTTAACAAAATACTACTCATATATAGATTTATTTAACCTTATGGTATTTTTCTTTTTAAAAAAAATATATTTTCAACATGATGGCTGCTTAACAGTTAATTAATTATAATCATTTCTTTCATCAACAGCCAACATAAAACAAAACAATCAGTTTTGTTTTACTTACTCCGACAGCTCAGATTTGGCCCATATTGGCCATTTTTAAGATTTAATCAAATTCTGCTGACAAATCTATAATTTTGACTGATGGATAATTTTGTTTAATTATTCTCAATTATAACTAACATTTAAGGATAATGAAATATCGATATCGAATAAAACATTATCTTTCCGAACACATAATGACGTAATGACGTAATGAGTTGTAATACCACATTTAAGGACTTTAAGGAAAATAACGCACTACTTTCTAGATCTAGATGAACTTACATACTTATACCAATTTGAAGTGAGTTGGTGAGAGGAACAATTTGAGTTAGTAACTCTTCTTGGAGCACGTGTTCCTCCCTTCAGCCAGATAGCACGTTTTCCTATCGAAGAGGCTACGTGGATCTTAGTCAACCAATCAATATCTTTCTCTCAACTGTTTCATTACATTTCCTCACTTAACTGACCAATAGTAAAGCACTATTTGGTATGTCGAATGTAATTTAACCAATCTATTTGTGTACTGGTATCTATTTTATTGTTTCCATTGAATAAACATAAGGGAAGGGTTTGTTTAGTTTATTGTTTTTATTGGATAAAAATACAGGTCCGAGGAGCCTCGTGGTAAAGCATTGTGCTACTAACTGGTTATTTATTCTGTCACAGTATCCGCGAGTCAACCATGTGGGTTCGGGAGACATCCGTGTTTCACATACCCTCATAAAGTGGGTACCCACGGTTGGGGAAAAATCTGGCGGTAAAGCGTGATTCTGACCATATCACATCTTTGCTCAACTGTTGGTCTAGTAACAGTACTTTCTTACAAAGTGATGTACCTCTGACCCTTCTTGGCTTGTAGTGATACAGATTTCATTTTAATTTAATAATAAATTAAATTCCACAATCAAAAGTAATAATCATTGACGCTCCAGGTATTCATTGTGGTATAAATTTACTGGATAAACTAAAGAGAGGAGGAAAAAACAACATAAAAATATATATAAGTAAATAAATAAAAAAATTAATATCAGTCACAAAGAATAAGGAGAGAGCCTAATGGACCATACTAAGCCCACTTTTAAAATTGAATTTTATATAATAAAAACAAAAAAAATTTCAATTGTTTTTATATATATATATATATATATATATATATATGTATTTCATTTTGTACCTTTTCGGTCTATTCTATTAATCATTTTCATCTTCACCTTTGTGTCAACATATTAAAATTTATTTTCTAAAATCAACTTCTGGAAGTATTTATGAGAGTTTATTCAAAATTCTACTTATTCCTAACTTCTTCCTAGAGGTCATTTCTCTTGTTAGTTTTATATCTACATAAATTAATATGTTCCAAACGATGTACCTATTTAAAAAAAAATAATGTTAGAAATTATATAACATAAATTATAATTAATTAAAAATATGATAGCTAAAAAAAATAAAACAATATATTAAATACTAATTAACTAATTAACCGCTTTGGACATATTAAAATTCATTTTCAAAAATCAACTCCTGCAGGTATTTGTGGAATTTTATTCAAAATTCCCGGCCTACTATAAACATAGGGGTTGTCCATATATACGACATACAAAGAATATACTTCAAAAGATTTATTTATTTTTTTTAAGTGTTAGAAATACTGTTAGAGATTATAATATATAAATTATAATATACACAAATTATTATAAATTAAAAATATGGTAGCTAAGTAAATTTAAAAATTGTAGTAATAAATATCTTAATAATTTATATGAAAAATCAAGAACATTTAAGTGAAATTTTTTTTTTTTTCTACATGAAAAATAATTTAGATATCTACTTTTAGATTTAATAAGGAATACTCTTTTTACGTGAAAATCATAAATCTTTATAATTTTGTTTGATGGTATTCTAGACGTCATTCCTTGAGGAAGGCAAACTATTATTTTTAAAAATATATCTTTACTCGTGCTGCCATAAATATTATACCTCGGATTATTAAAAATATAATTCTCTGCGTGAATCCTTTGGCCGTTGAATTGACGTGAGTCTGATGCTCCATGAATTGATTTACATCATTCTGAAATTGGAGGATTTTTTTTTTTCACCGACCCTTCACTAAAAAAAAAAAAAAAAAACTCCAGCAAAAATTGTTCTTTAAAATAGAATTCTATATTTTCCTTTCGGAAAGACGATCCCCTACCAATCAGTTCCCCAGAGCGGAGGGATACAGCTGTTTATGACGTGGGGTACTACCTGGAGTATGATATGTTGGAGTGGTAGTTGGAAGGGTGGCGGGAGGGGGCCAAGTTACGACTGTTTCTCGGACATAAAACCACCGCTGTGGTATCCATCTTTGATAGCTCTACTGTCCGCTATCACTGCTCTCCATCCATCCATTCATACAACGTCTGTTTTATTTATTATTTAAACCGTACCTTGGGGGGGGGGGGAGGAGGCACGTGTACACAACCGGATTAAACCCGCATTTCTGAAGGCCCCGCTCCTAGGACCGAAAATGTTTTCCTTATAAAATTTGTTAAATGTCCTCATACTATCAAATTATTTTACTTCGGAGAAGGTTTATAAATATTTCATAAAACAAATTATCTTTAAATATGAATAATTAGTTATAATCCTACAGCTTTAGTACCAAATGGGTCTAATTGTTAAAAATTACCGTTTTTCAACCAAATATTTGTATTATCATTTCTATGATATAAATTACAATTAATACTCACAGTATAGTCCATTGTTATCCACCGGCATTAGCCATCTGCTAGACAATTGCTCGATCCCACGCTGATACCATTCTTTGGGGTAGCTGTCAAAGAACTCTTGGACCGTTATTTCAACCTCCGAAAAATTATAATTTTTTTCCCTTGAAGGAAATGGGTCATGGATCCAAACAAGTAGTAATCCATTGGTGCGAGGTCTGGACTATATGGTGGATAAGGCAGAACTTCGAACCCATGAAGTTCTTTAAACTTTTCTTTGGTTCGACGGGAAGTATGAGGACGAGCATTATCTTGTTGTATAATGGTTGATTAAAGCAGGATAATGCTCTAGCAATTTCGCGTACAATTTTTCGAATTAATTGTTCAGAATGTACCGAATTGTTCGCAGTAGAGTTCAGAATTCATAGAGCATCCATCAGGAATAATTCCTTCAAAATTAAAAAAAAAACGCAAAGCATGGATTTTTTTTTTCAAATTGCCCCCTTCCAGCAACCGAAAAAGCAGTTTGACCGCGACCTAGTCATTGATTTCGCCAGTAAATCCACTTTTCATCACAGGTGACAATCTTCCGATAAAATGTCAACCCAGAAGGAAACATCCGGTATGACACATTAGCAATCGGTAGATCGCGGTCAAACTGCTAATTTGGAAGGTGTTACTCAACACGAATTTGTTCCTGATGGATGCTCTATTGACAAATATTAAATAGAATTAAAATATCTACAGTCCTTTGAAATCTTCAATTTGATAAGACGGTCATTTTTTTATTATACTCATAAAACATTTCCCATTACGCAGCAAACATGCCGACCTTCGTTACTTTATTAGTTAGCCAAATAATTTGTGACTATTTGCGGCAACTTGCAAAAATGTGAATCCTGTTTAAGATTAAACCCAATCTAAAAAAAACAGTTATGACAATTATTTTCATATTTCATATTATTTCGATTTTTTTAAAATATATATTGTGGCCAAGACTAAATGCGGAAAAAAAATCTTAATTATCTAGTTCACTAAGGTTGATTCAAAAAAACAAATGAAACCGAAAAGTCACTTAATGGATTGGGCTTTGATTGCCCCTTTTTCACGAAACTTAGCGTTCCTCACGACTCCATTCCTCACCACTACATTTCCATAACGTTACATTTAAATGGGTTCTCTATTCTGGGCTATGCTGGGGTATGCTATGCAGACTAAAATTATGATTACGGATTATTGTGGATATATTAACAGATCAAACCATTTTTGTTTTGTTCTTTTGCCTCGAGGACATGTAATATGGGAAAATATTTTTTTAATTTAAATTTTTCATGAGAATCCTACTTAATGAAGATACCTCTTCTCATATAACTAATACCTACTAAGATTTGTTTTACAATTCTAAAAACTCTCCAAAAAAAAGAAAACTCCCCTCTTAATTTTTTAACCTATCGCCCAGAGATATAATTTTATTTTCAAGGGGAAGATTTATAATACTACACACGTATTTTTAACGACACTTCGAGCAAAGTAAATATTTATGACCCTGTATATGCAATGAGACTTTAAAATCTTTTAAAGAGATTTCTAAATATATAAATAAAGAACATGTATTGTCAAACTCGTGGTTTGTGATGTTGAGGAGCGTTCAAGTTGGAAGGCCGTGACTTGGAACCGCAGTTCTGTGGCCATGTCTCCCCGCAACCTACAACCAACTTTATACGACTCCAACCAATCTTCTACATCAAATTTAAACATATAAATTATTTTTAGTGGTGATTAAATTGAATCTAATATATTATTATTATGGCACTACACTGCCTGCAAGAACCCGGGCCTCCTCCACAACAACCAACCAGTCTACACGGTCTCTTGCTTTCTCCATCCATCTACCAACATTCAAGAGCTTCAAATCCTCCTCCACATCGTCCACCCATCTGATGCGGGGACGTCCTCTTTTCCGTTTTCCATCTGGTTTGTTATAAACCATCTTTTTGAGTATCCTTTTATCGGGCATCCTCTCAACGTGTCGTAGCCATTTTAATCTTGCTCTTTTAATTAACGCCACGATGCTGGGTTCCCCGTACCCATCGTCCCACCAGGTCGATCTGGTATTAAATAAATAAATAATAAATAAAGGTTAAAACAAGGATTTTCCAGGGGTTTTTATGTTATCAGGTGACCATAGTTCTTATCCGATTCCTATGTTAATACAGCTGTTGGAAAGTTGAATGTCTTTTCTTTTAACCTACATTAATTTAGATGTAATGCCCTTATAAGGTAGAAACATTAGTTTAAAAAAATATATAATAATTTATTTTATATCTCCGGTTCTAATTTGTTTAATTAGTATCTGAACTTTTGTACTGCAAAAAGAGTACCTATTTCCAATAAATATCATAAACATTCGTATTCAATATTAATATGCTTCCATTATCATGATAAAAAAAGAAGGGTTAAATTAAGCTGTTAGAGGAGAAGCTAGTTGACAAGAACAGCGATGAACTTTGAGGTTTAGAGGTAGCAATATCCGAGCCTCAGGGAGCTAATATCGTCCTATTTCTACCTCCTTATCTAATTGCCAGCCTCAATGAAACCTTCTCTAAAGTATATTCACTTTTTCTATTTTATCTTAAGATAACTTAGCAAGAGAAATTTCCAATATTTTGGTTCAACTTATTAGATACCTTAATATCCAAATTAATTTTTTTTTTAGTTACTTATTTATTGCTATTTACAAGTGTATCTTATAATACATTCAGTAAATTTGATCTAAGTTAAATTGGAGTGTTATAAGCGTGTAGAGAAACTACCCATTGGTAGCACTCTTATGACATTTTACATTAGCTGGTCTCGTGGCCATCTTCTTTTCAGGCGCCTCGGAGGATTGTCAGGAATGGAAGAGGATGCTAGATTAGAAACTAGGGGGTTTGAGTGGTTAGAGAGTTTATAATGGAAGGAGTGTTATCTGGTTCGGGCTAGATCGGTTACATAGGGAACATTAAGGTTTTTATGTATGATTTTATTTGTGACAAAGTAAGGAGCATTGAGGATTTTACGAAGGATTTTGGATTGTAAGGATTGAATACGAGAGGAATTCGAAGGTTTTGTGGAGCCCCACAGATCAACTCCATATCTCCAGATTGACCTTATTACAGTCATGTAGATCAGTCTTTTGTAATGTGTTGGAAGTTTAGACCGTTTGTCTAGTAAGTGCTGTAATAGTCGAAATCGACGTGCAGTCTGAGGATTCCAGGTTAATCGTTTGTCCAAATGTAGTAGCGGATCTGTTCAACAGGGGTAAGAGTAACATCATTAAATGAAACTGTAGGGCAGTCAGTAGGTTTACGACGAAGGGTAAAGGTGATTTGATGGGATTTGTTGGAATTTATCTCAATCCTCCAATTTCGACACCATTCTTCGAAGGCTGTGATATGGGACTTGAGATTTTGGGATACGAATAATGGCTTATTATTAACAGCGGGCGCACATGTGTCATCGGCATACGTATCCAAGATAATATTACTAGAAGGGATACGACAGAGGAAACATAAAAAGAAGTTCTTAGTTCTTCCTCACTAAATGCTGAAATCGTAATAGGTTAGGGGCTCAGGCAGTACTTTTGAACAACGGTTGTGCAAGGAAGCGTTTGTTCATGATAACGATCAACGGCTAGGTTTTCCCTTAACTAAGAAAACCAAATTTATTAATTTATTATCTTTTGAATCCAAACGATTGACTCATATCCTGAGAACCACCATAGCCATAATAATCCTTTAACATAATTTAATATGCTAAAATACTAAAATATCTTTCATGATGACATTATTATTCTGATGGAATTTAATAGAAAGTTGAATGCCCTAACAATCTGGGTTTTTTAAAAGATTTTTCGTACCAGTTAATCGATTGTGTTTTTTTGGCGATTTATGCTTTGATGACGTTTTAGATCGAAAAAAAACGGCTATATAAAATAAAATGCTCTATGAGAATCCATCTTTAAATATATAATACCCCTTTCTACTGGAAATTCTTCTGTTAGGTGCAGAATTTAATAACTGGAAGAGATTACTAAGTCGACTTCATTATCAAAAAGGAATGATTACAATTTATTGTAATAGTTAATGTTATGGTTATACACATTGTTCAAATTGACACTTTGGTTTGATAATGATGTAGGTGAAGGAATAGTGTTCGTTAAATATAAGAACGGAAGAGAAATGCCAAATAGAGATGGGGAGATAATTCCAAAAGATGGTTGCATGACGAAGGATTTGCTGAAGGAGGCAGTTCTATTAAAGGATTATACATACTATGGGGGCTCTAGTATTTAATATATGGATGGATGAATCTAGGTTCTTAAGAGACTTGGAATAAAAAATATTAAGAAAATATTGCTGTCAGAAACTAAGATAAAGCCACTTCCATTCAGTATACTAACAGGTTACATGAGAAAAAATTCCTAAGATAAATCTTCTAAAGCAATTCATGAGTCTTTTAAGACTCATTTCTAGTATATAGCCCAATGTAGACCAAGCAACTTAAGTATTTATGTCCAGTCTTCATATAAAAATTAAATAAAAACCTGTATCTTAAAGAAAACGACGTTAAAGTCTAATTAGTGATAAAATGGAAGTGGAAACTGAATGCCAAGCTTAAGAATTAGAATATACGAAGGAAATGAAGAATACTGTGAGCTATCTCTGTAGCATTGTATTCAGGTTATTCTTCGCTCTTGTGTATGCTTCCTTCTGTCTCTCAGCTTCGTCATAACTCTCTTGTTCAACTCTGTAGAGTCTTAAGATCTGTATAATAGAAACTGGTACTTCGATGTCAGCTGACTGAG
>NW_027108072.1:794733-808895 GCF_000696795.3 Halyomorpha halys | reverse complement strand
GTATTATATATTATTGTATTTTGCATTTAAATGAAAAATAAAGAGGTTTTGAAAATAAAATAAATATTATGTTTGATTACTGAGAGACATCTGGATGTCCAATGGTTCTTGAAGTATAGTTTTCATAATTCAACATGACTCAATATTGTCCAAACAACAATAAATCAACATATTTTGGAATATATTATAAAAACCACAAATTCTATGATGATAAACATAATAAACTACTTTATACCACATTAAACTAGCTCTAATTTGAGTTCCAATAGACATCTGTATGTCTCATGGTTCCTGTTATAAAGATTTCTTAAAATAAATTCAGTAAAGGATTTTTCAGTATTCCATAAAGTGTTGCTTTAAAAAAAACTGCATCTTGGGAACTGTTAAATGTTAAACAGCTAAGTAAGGGCTCGTATTTTAGCATATTTACTCTACTTTAAATAATTTTTGGAGAAGTTTGTCGGAGTGTGCGGTCAGCAAAGAACAACATAAATAAACAAAACCATATTTATTTATTTTATGCTGACGTTTCGACCTGAGTTGCAGGTTTTCATCAGGGATATTGGCGTAGAAGGTAGGCCCAAAACTGATAATAATAGGTGATTTAAATAATTTTGTATAAGGTTTTCTAATATTGTGGGTTGTTTCAAAGACATGGAGTGCCGAATTTATTTTTTTTAACAGTCTTTTTTTTGTATTCCCCATAACTATATTTAGCAGACTCTCCAATTTTGACTAATAATTATACGTAGCTTTCATCAAATAATTCAAAAATTTAGGTGAAATAACTGATTTTTTTTTCCTCCGGGCTTTTTTACTAGAAGCACTAAAAATTTATCTTGGAAATAATAATTTTTTTTTTATATCATGGTTTGAAGAGGACGAGTTATGAACGTTTGGATGGCTACATTCTGGTCCCGGGGAAGTTAGATTGGACCTAGGGAGGGAGTTGACAGGATCTTTAAAGGATGTTTGTCGCTGCACCCTCCGAGCTATGTCACTTCCAAAGGACCCTCCAAGGAAGAGTACACTGAGGCTTCATAACCGTCCCAGCAATATATTGCGCAAACAGGACATCCACCAAACAGTCCATCCTTAGATCAAAGTTGGCTGCCCTGCCCTCCGGCAACACTTCCTCAGCACAAAGCAGGACCCTCTGTTAATGTGGCAGGACTGCTATCCTTTGCTCTGTCGGCTGCATCATCTTCAGAGTAAATATCTTCCTGCTTCTGCTACTTCAAGTAATATAGGCTGGTAACTCGTACTCAGGAGTAATATTGCTAGGAACTCCTTACAAAAAATATGGGAACGATAAAAGCTCAGAGCCCTGAAGGGTAAAGGGACAAATCATAATCCTTTATGTATAAAAAATGCTTTTTAATCAAACTAAGCTCAGTCGTACCCAAGGTTTTTTTTAGCAGTAATCCTAAGTTCCACGTCGCAAAGTGGTGGAAACCTTCCGCTTATATGCATTTTTTTTTTCTCGTAACCTCCTTTATTTATTTATTCTTATAACACATACATATTACAGGGAAATGATAAATGCATACTAGTGAAATATTGCCTTGGATTGCCTTGTGGCATTAAAAGGTAGTACAGGATCCGACTAAGGTAATAAGCCAACACAGGTGGATTATTGGAACGGAGAGGGACGTTTCGTTGGTTATTTTATGTGCAAAAAAAAAAGATTTAAACAATTTAGAGGTTTATGTGCAAAAACATTTGTAATTAATTGTTTAAATCCTTTGTGATTCATATGAATACCTATAATATCTAGGGTGCTGCATTCAATGGGCTGGATTTATTTTTAATTTTTTCCAGTGTAAAAATATAAATCTTAATTTTTCTATCATTAAAATATTTTTTTTCTGTAAATAAAATGTTATATTGATTCATAGTTATAAATTGCTTAGCCTTCCAATATGGCAAGGTACGCTAATGAAAGTTGCACTAAAGTTCTTCCAATATATACATATCTATGGAAAATTAATCTCATTACAAAGGTCAATAATGCTCTTTTTTTCTGGTGTATCAAAAATGTGCTATTATTTCCGTATTAAATTGGAAGTGGCCAAAGAAATTTAGAAAAAAAAAATTTCAAGAAACAGACCTACTTTTAAAAACTAAAATTTTTACTCTAACTTTGGTTGGCATTGACTTGGCCAAAATATTTATTGTTGGATAGTTTAAAAAAAGATTCAAAAACCTGTGAAAACACTTTTTCCCAGTGTCGAAATAACACAAATAATGAAGAGTTTATTCATACTTTCCACCATTGTGCATCGTTTTAAAATTATGGAATTTATTTTAACGTTGTTTTAGTTTAGAATTTATCACTCTCTGAGTTGAACTTTGCTAGAAATAAATATCCACATACATACCATTAAATCAATCTTCAAATAGAATTTTTCATTTTAGAAAGTTTCAGTCCTCTATGATGCTGCCAGTCATTTTTTGTCACTGGCTAGTAGGCACAGCAGAAAGCCAAATAACTTATGACCACGGGAGTCCTACAGGGTTCATCTCTGAGCGGGCAGACTATACAATTGTAATTAAAAATTCTGTTAATACATAATTACTTTTAAATCATCTAAAAATACGGTTATTTGTTGTTACTCTTCCTATTACTTCAAGGAAAATAGTGTAGAGTTATTACTTCAATCCCCTAGTGACTAAAGCAATTCCAATAAAGAACAATGATTTTGAAGGATGCTCTACGGCGCGGATCTCTTTAATGAAATTCTAGTTTATATTGGCAAAATGTAAAACTCCCATTGAAAAAAGCTGCGCCATTTGTTATTCTATATCATTGAAAAACAAAAAGGTGTTTTATTTCCATTTATATTGTATTTTGTTTATTTAGCTTCCTTTCGTGTCTAAAATTTTATTCATTTTTAAATTCTAATAAAATTTGAGCCTCTCCTGTTATTCTCATGTTCAATTTTCTAATTTCCTACCCCCTACATACTTTTCCATCATTCGTTCCTTTCTCATTGATAGATTTTTCTAAGTAAACCACAATGGTTCCTATTCATCCCTCTATTCTCAGTCCGCTGGTGTTCCTCAAGGTAGTATCCTTGGTCCCATCTTCTACACCGTCTATACAGCTGACATTCCAACCAATCCTAACACTATCCTCACCACGTATGCCGATGACACGTGTGCTCACTGTTAATAATAGACCATTAATTGTATCCCAAAATCTCCAATCCCATATCACAGCCCTCAAAGATTGGTGTCGTAATTGGAGGATTAAGATAAATTCCAACAAATCCCATCAAATCACCTTTACCCTTCGTCGTTAACCTACTGACTGCTCTACAGTTTCATTTAATGGTGTTACTCTTACCCCTGTCGAACAGATCCGCTACCTTGGACTACATTTGGATAAGCGATTAACCTGGAACCCTCACACCAGACTGAAAAGACAGAAAACTGCACGTCGATTTCGACTATTACAGCACTTACTAGACAAACGGTCTAAACTTCCAACACCTTACAAAAGACTGATCCACATGACTGTAATAAGGCCAATCTGGACATATGGAGTTGAGCTTTGGGGCTCCACTAAACCTTCGAATTCCTCTCATATTCAATCCTTACGATCCAAAATCCTTCGTAAAATCCTCAATGCTCCTTACTTTGTCACAAATAAAATCATACATAAAGACCTTAATGTTCCCAATGTAACCGATCTAGCCCGAACCAGATATCACTTCTTCCATTATAAACTCTCTAACCACTCAAACCCCCTAGTTTCTAACCTTGCATCCTCTTCCATTCCTGACAATCCTCCGAGGTGTCTGAAAAGAATATGGGATAAATAAGTAAATATTAAAAAAAAAAAATTTATTTCCATTTTATTTTTTCATTAAGGGTAAGATAATAATAACAGTTACTTCTAGTTCTAAGACCGATATCACACTATCAATGTTCTTTGAAAAAGATCTTTTATTTATTTATTTACTTTATATAAACTAATAAGGTTGTGTTGGAGTGATGGTAGCAGCGTGGTAACGCGCCTGTCTGCCAACCCGAGGTACGAGTTCGACTCCCCGGCCCTCTCCGGGATTTTTTCAAGCTTATAACTAACTATACAATACTCACTCACAATCTCCCCTCGGGCATTTGTGAAACCCATCAGCCATTGGGTGGCACTCACAAAAATAGGCATGGGAGTGACGGACCCACCCTATGAAAACCACGTCAAGAAATGCCCGATGTATTTCTTAAGTACATTGATGAAAGCAACATTAGTTTAACGTCTTTTTTATGATTTTATATATATGTATTACTTTTTCTAATCTTATATTTATTACTTTTATTAATTACTATCTATATTTTTTATCTATAATTTTCATATTAATTATCCTTTATTTTTAAATATAATTTTAATTATTACTTATATATGTATTCAAATATATTAGTTCTTTTATGTTGAGTATTTTTTTTTAGATTTTAATAGAATATAATTATGCGTGACAATGTACAATTTTTATTTTAATATATTTAAAATTTTTACTATTTATTTAATTTGAATAGAATCAGATGTAGATATACAAGTAAATAATAGAATAAAAAATATATAAACCGTCGTTTATGAGTAATTTTTTTCTTTTTTCATTTCCTGCATGAACACTAAGATTCCTTTTCTCTGATAGCCAGGGAGCAAAAAATGAAAAAAAAATATGTTTTTACCAGTTATCAGTTTGTACTTTAACCGAACAGAAACATTATTACTCGAATATCTGACGATATCTGGAAGAAACCTATTTGGAGAAACCTTAATCAGTGGAAGACGTCAATTGAGGAGGCAAGTCAAGATGAGAAAATTGAAAAGTCGGACGGAGGAGATGAGTGTTTGCTCTTCATGTCTATAAATAACACGTGTCGATAACACAAACACACATAGTAGGGGCTTTAATAAATAACAAAATTTTTCCCAAGTTAGGGTATAATATTTTTCATGTATTAATTAATCGTAATAATTTTTATTTTACGTTAAAAATAATTTGATTACTTAGAATTATTAACATATGTTATCATCTTCTGTTTATTGTAACTAAACACTTTGTACCTAAATGTATTGAAAATAATAATATACATGCGCCATAACAGCCTACTGTTTATGTAATAAAGGATGTAGAATTCTATGTTGGAACATTAATAGTTGGCCGTATGTATAGAGGTATAGATTGTAGGAAGATAGTCTGGGTAGAGGTTAAGAACAGTACAAAATAGTAAAAAAAAAAATTAACAAAAAAATAGTAAACAATAAAAATAAAAAAATAGATTTTTGTGTACTGTTTCCTACATTTCTTGACAACGCGGACGTATCTTCCTAAAAAAAAATCTAGGAGAATATTAATAAAAATTGTAGCTGTCAACAACGTATTTTTTATTTATAATTAATATTTAATAGATGTATTTACTTAATTTATTGTTATCAAAAGGAATACCTTCTTATATATGTTTATTTATAATAATTATATTTTGCGTGTTTATTTTATTTTTAAATTTGTTTTCTAAACGCTCTAAATTTCCCATTCACTACAACAAATTATTATACACTTAGATAATCAGATCAATTCGGACATATGGAATTGAGCTCTGGAGCTCTGACAAACCATTAAATTCCTCACGTATCCAATCCTTACAATCCAAAATCCTACCTAAAATCCTTGATGCTCCACAAAGACCTTGCAAATAAACTCATCCACAAAGACCTTAACATCCCATTTGATGCAGATTTGGCTCAATACAGATATGCGTCTTTTCATTCAACTCCTTACCCATCCTAACCCATTAGTTCTAAATCTCTCATCCTTAACAATCCCTGATATTCCTCCGAGGAGTCTGAAAAGAAAATGGCCACAGGACCTTCCAATTTAAATTAATACTTGAAGTACCACCAACGGGTGGTTCCTTCTCAAGATTTTCAAGTGTAAATGAAACATTCCACGTATTTACTTATTATTATATTAATTATTTGTACAGTTGTAAATTAGATTAAATAAATAAATTAAAAAATTGTCTTTTTTCCACACCATTTATTATTTTTTTATCCTCATATTAAAATACCCATACCACATTCAAGGATGAAAACATTAATTTTTATATAACTATCTTACATTAAAAATAATTAATATTAATACATGTTAATTGGTTTTTCTTTAATATTTTTCAATAATATTTAATTAAAAAAATATATCCCATGAAAAAAAAGTTTAATAATATAAATGAACCTAACTAAAATATTTTTTCAATCATTTTATTAATATTTACGAATATTAAGAATGGATTATACAAAAACAAATTACAATGAATTTGCTTATAATATATATAAAAAGAAGCTTCAGGCTCTAACCCACCCCCACCTTTAAGTAATGAGTTAATTTCTACAGTTAACACTTAGTGTTAGATCAAAATAACCTTCCGATATGGTTTTCAATTGGTTATGATTGTATCAAAGACTTTAAAAATTGATTTTGTTTCGTAGGTAGGTATAGTTTTAAAATATCATGTATTATTTATTCTGCAATTGTTATTAATAATGATTTTGTTTTATAGAAGCAAATGAAATTTATAGTCTTGAAGTTTATCACCAGCTAACACTTATAAATCAGTTTTTATGGTATTTAATACAATGGAACACTAGTACAATCATAACTAATTGAAAACCGAATTAGAAGGTTATTTTGTTATAACACTGAGTTATCTGTAGAAATTAACTCATTACATAATGTTGGGGATAGATTAGAGCCTGAAACTTCGTTATATGTATATTAATGACTCATTGATATATATATATTTTTTTTTTAATTCTTTAAAATTTCTTGTTATTGTTTTTATAAGAAATAAACATTTTTAAGTTGTTGTTTTTTTTATGAACAATATGTATATCGAAATATTTTCTGGACACCTCAGGATAAGTTTAAGATTGTTCAATTGCCCTAGTTCAGATAGATATATTTTTATTTAATACTTGCTGACCAACCGGAAACCACAAGTATTTTTTTTTCTTATCGATTGCGTTATTTATTTACTATCTTATTACATAATAAATTCATGATTGATAAAATTGATAAACAATATGATCTACATGACAATATGAAGGACATGCGGACCTTTTGGGCTCCACTAAACCTTCGAATTCCTCTCGTATCCAATCCTTCGTAAAATCCTCAATGCATCTTACTTAGTCATTAATCATCCATAAATGTAACCGATTTAGCCCGAAGCGGATATCAATCCTTCCATTATAAACTCCTTAATCACTCATATTCACTGGTTTCAAACCTTGCTTCCTCTTTCATTCCTGACAATCCTCCAAGGCGTCTGAAAAGAAAATATCCTCGAGACCTTATATTGTAAAAATGTTTTCGGAGTGTTACCAATATGTAGTTTCTCTAAATGCCTGTTTCATACCATTATGATTTTACTTAACATTTACTCGTAATATAAAATAGTATTGTATAATAAATCATTATTATTATTTATATTGAATCAAATCTATGGTAGGTATTTAATATAAATATGTATTGTTAACGCACATTTATTTTCTTTACAGCTCGATTAACATATTGTTCATTGAAAAAAAATTGCATAAAAATTTCATGTCATTTTGAAACTTTTTTTTTTAAATGGTAATAATAGTTAATATTTTATAATAGTAGTAATAATAGTTATAATAATATGATATAATATAATAGTAGTAATATAATAGTATAATAGAATAGTAGTAATAATAGTAATAGTATAATAGTAGTAATAATAGTTATATAATAGTAGTAGTAATAGTTAATATTTTTTTTAAACATGCAAGGATATAAAAACATGCTAAATCAAAATGAGTCCAGTAAAATTATTATGGGCAGTTATGAGGACATTTGCTTTAAGAAAATAATTAAATAAAAGAAAAAGAAAACCTAATATTACTTGTATAATTAGGCCTTGCTTGTCACTCCCTAACTTTGTTGATAGCTGCGGAAAATTCTGTCTTTGAAGATTCCTCACTAATTATATCTTGTGACAGACCAGTATCCATGTTTTCACCCTTATTCCCAGGATACAACCCTTATCTTTTGAACAAATACAAACGGAGAAGAGTAGCGACAGGATAATTTTAAATACGTCAAGTAGAGCTAGAGAAGTGGATTTATTATTAAAAGTTCTTGGAAGTAAAGTTTATAACGAATCCAATTTCATTGGCGTCCATCCCCCGCGAAACAACTCGGCCCCAAAGAAGATTAGGTAATTGCTTTTCCATTTAAAAAGTTGAAAGAAGAGGTAATCGGATCTCTCTCCTACCTCCCTGCCAAATCTATATTCTCAGCTACTGTTCCCAAAGGCCTCTTTCTCTACCTGCTTTTGCCAATAGGGGAAATGAAATTCGATTTCTAATAATAAAAAAAAAAACATTCAATTTAACATTTAGAGAGGAAACTAAAATTGAATGAAGTAGATGACGGTCCGGGTTCATTCAGAAACAAAATACACTGTGTGTCATTAGTACTTCAAATTCACTTAGACTTATTTTGTTATTAATTTATCTATTTTTTTTTATTTTGTTACCCATTAATTAAGGGGACATTACGTTATAAGCAAAAACAGAATTCATAAGGAAGAAAAAATTGTATTTCGGTCATTTTTTAACATTACATTAGCAATATATCAAAAGTACTCGGTAATCATTTTTTTTTTTTAAATTATTTATTTAATGTAATTTACAACTGCACAAAATAATACAATAGGTAAATATGTAGTATGTTTCATATACACTTGAAAATCTTGGGAAGGAACCACCCACTGGTGGTACTTCAAATATTAATTTAAATTAGAAAGTCCCGTGGCCATCTTCTTTTCAGACCCCTCGGAGGATTATCAGGGATTGTTAAGGATGAAAGATTAAGAATTTATGAGTTGGGTTGGCTAAGGAGTTAGGAATAAAAAGACGCATATCTGTTTTGGGTCAAATCTGCAACGAATGGGATGTTAAGGTCTTTGTGGATGAGTTTATTTGTGACGTAATAAGGAGCATCAAGGATTTTACGTAGGATTTTGGATTGTAACGATTGGATTTGGGAAGAATTTGATGGTTTGGTGGAGCCCCAGAGCTCAAATCCATATGTCCAAATCGGTCTGATTATTGTAGTGTATATTAATTTTTTGTAGTGAATAGGAAATTTAGAGCATTGTCAAGTAAGTATTGTAGCAATCGGAATCTACGAGCAGTTTCTTGTCGTTTCAGTCTTGTGTGTGGATACTCTGTAATCATAATTTGTTAATTTTGGAAGAAGATAGTTGACCGTATACCTTTATTGATACCTTTCCTTCCGAAGGTAGGTTCTGTTTTAAGGTTACAAATGTAAATGAAAGAAAGAAGAGAGGTGGATTGTAAAAGTTTTAAATTTAAGAAGGAATTATATAGAAAAAGTTATATGGGACAAAGGCAATTAGCCTGCATTTTTAAGATTTTAAAAAAGAAAATGACATCAAAATGAAGGTATCCTTGAGAATGACCTGAGGGTCGAAAAGTTGGAAGGTTTGTAAAGAATAAAGTTGAGAAAAAAAAAGGATCAAATTTGTTTTTAAATAAAATATTCTTACAATGTTTGTATCTTGTTTTTCAATTAGCCCTGACGAATCTCTGCAAAGTGATTAAAATAGTTTTCTTTTACTATTTTGATATCTTTATTGACCACCACCCGAACTATCTTCCTACAATAATATGTTATTGTTTACTTGTACCAATTGTTTTTATTCTCACTTCTTCCTAATATTATTGCATGTTCAAAATATTTTTTCATCGGTTCAGAAGTAGTCTTTAATAATCATTAAATTTGAAATATTTATTCCTTATATTGGAAGATAATATAGGACCTAAACGTATAAAAACGGCTTGATAAGATGAAAACATATAACAATATTCTCATAACATGCGATTGCCTGTGTCAAATGTCAAAAATTAAAAATTTATGTGTTCAGAACTTTTTTATCCACTTAAAGGATCTATAAAAATGCATTAATAATTTTAGAGGTAGAATGGGAAATAAAGGTACAAAATCTACTATTGAAAAACGGCTGTAAATATGATAACTTTTGTTAAAAATTAGTTAGAACGTGGAGATGCTTATTACCACTGTAAAAAAAAAAAGTTTTTAATTTTAAATTTTGTCTCCACATATATGTCATGAGCATTTAGAATTCACTTAGACTTTTATTATTAGTTATTTTTTTATTAAATTATCTACTTTTTTTTACAAGCAAAAACAAAATTCATAACGAAAAATATTGTATTTTTGTAAATTATTTAACATTACGGTAGCAATATATCAAACGTATTCTGTATTCATAATTTGGTATTATTTAATTGTACCAAATATTTTTATTCCCTCTTATTCCGAATATTATTTCATGTTCCAAACATTTTTTCTTCCATACAGAAGTAATCTTTTAATTGGAAAGAGGCAATATGGGACCTTAACGTATAAAATCGACTATTGAAAAACGGCTTGATAAGATGAAAACATAAAAAAAATAATCTCAGAACGTGTAAATGTAAAAATTATCTGTTCGGAAATTTCTCCGATATTTATCCGATATATATCACTAAACCACATTCCATAGGCGATATTATATTCAACAAAATACAAATATATTGCTTAATAATTATTATATCCAAACCTTAACTTTTTTTTATGATGAATAATATTAAATATTTACCCCAATATTATCTATTCATTATTAGGAGTACTTCAAATATTTATTTCTCTACCAAGACAAAACATTAATATCCTTAATTCTAATTTTTATGACATATTTAATTATTTAAAATTCTAATAAAAATTGTATATTTTGTTTCAGGTAATGATTGACCTTCATCTGTTTGCCAGTTCTGTTATCGCTGTTAATTATTTCTTCAGTACGTATATTTAATATATCTTACCACGTTATAAATATTTATCTTGCATATATCTAGAAGAGATTTCTAGAAGCTTAGTAAGTGAAAGAAACGGTCTCAGAGATGCTTAGGTACCGCAGGAATAGTTAACACCAGTGGACGGATGAAATTCCTGAGTGAGTGGAGAGTGGAAATTCAGATGAGGTTATGAAGCGTCGGTCTGTATGGGAATAATCATAAGAGTGGATGTTCTGGCTCTTACGGGAGATCTTTAGGCCAGAGAGAAGCCTTAAGCATCAAGCATGGAAGAAAAGTATGAGAGGGGTTAAGACAGTGAATAAAAGAATACTTCATTTATACGAAGAGAAGATGGTTGGGGGTGCTGTCAAAATGAAACACAAATAAGGTGATGTAACTTATTTAATATAAGATAGACATATTTATGTTTTATTTTGACCGCACCTCCAACCATCTCCTCGCAAAAGTCATCAACTATCTCTCATAATTATGAATACTTCATTTAGATTCAAAAAAACTAACTAATATACTTAACCAAATGAGTTATGTCTCCATTAACACAGTGCACTTGTTTTATCTTCTCAAAAGTATTTTCCTCAAAATACTGACTCATACAAAGTATTGGCCCCAACTATTAACGAAGTATTTTCCAACTTAAGGAAAATCATTTAGCCAATATGATGGTAGTTATATTTTGTAGTTCAATATATTTTTGTATTAACCGTTACTGTGCACATAATATATTTATAATTAATATAAATAAATGTTTATTTATAACATGTTCATATCTAATAAATAATAATCAATATTTGTTTGTTCGTACTTTTTGCCCTGCCATACCGTTCATCCGATTATATTGGGGCTTTTTGCTAAATGTTCAGGATTTTTCCGGAAAGACAATAGGCTGGCCCCTTTTTAGTGGCAAATAGAAAAGTTTAACATTTTTGAAAATTATTATTAAGCGTAGCTTAAAAATTATACATTTTTTCTCGTTTATCCTATGCCAATCGGTTTGCCTCTTTCTGAAGGTAAGAAAAAATATTACTAATTCTTATTTACCAATAATTACCAAAAATTTTAAAAAACATAATGAGATATAATCAATATTTTTTTTAAAAAATCTATTCATATTCGTTTTTATCGTCGTCTGAAAATCTTAAATACCACTTTTCAGAGAAATTAAACACTAAAAAATTTTCACTTTGATTTATTTTGAGTTTTTTTTTTATTACGGTACCTTGTTTATATTTATTATTGTTCATATAGTCGTTTAGAACGCCTCTTAATTTAGAATATTCAACTAAATTATATTCAGTATCAACGATTATAGAAGGAAGTTAGCTGTTACCAGTTATGTTATTGTAGTTACCGTCTTTTCAATTCATCTATATATTAATTGATATCAAAGTATCAATAGTGTTCAATTAATTTATATACATCCTCAAATATTTAAATTGCAAAACATTGCTTGCTTGCATTACTAGTTTAATACAAAAACAATTTTCTTCATCGTGGAGTCGATGAGGGATGTCCTAACGCAACCTAGTAGATGAGGTATAACAACTGTAAGGCGGTGGTATACTTATCATTATCCTGAAGAATCCTATGATTACGAAGAATTTTATTTTCAATTAGTACCCATGATGAAAAGCCCACCTGAGGTCACTTTGAAGAGACAGAAAATATACATTGGTAGTCCTTGTGCGTAACTGTATCCATAAGACCCCCTGCTGCGGTGGAGACACGTAGGAGTACTGGGACCAAAAGGTACAGGACAGTGGTACCTACCCCAGGGACATACATCTATGGCTCTAGATCACGTCTTCTTAGGCACGTGAGGTGGCTACTACTCAGGGGTACAAATGTTACAATCTTCCACTGATATATTCTGAGACATATATATATATTATATATATATATATATATAATGTTTTATTAGCAGAATATTGTTTAGTAAACCTTCCTGAGATCTAGATTTTGTTATTTTTTCCCTCTAAGACTAATAAAGTTATATTTTGCTTATTGATTAATATTTACGGTTTAAAACAAGGCTGTAATAGACACATGGTACTTGTTAAGTTGCAGATACGTTTAGCATGTTACATTTAGGTGATTTGCATTATATTTGATGTTTTAAAAGTAGAATAATTTAAAAAAAAAAATCGTACACAAAAAAAGAAAAGATATGAAGCCAGTTTAGCTATACTATGTACTAAAATTTATGAATAACAGATAAACAATTAATAAATTTGAATCAAAATATTGATATCCACTGAGTACTATGATCTAGAAGACCTAGTAGTACAAGAGCCCAAGAGGTGAAAAAAGGCAGTTATCGCATCCCAATTTTTGATTACTTTAATGAAAACTATGTATAATTAGTAGTCAAAATTGATGAGTCTGCCAAGTATAGGGAGGGGGAATAAAAAATGGCAGCTGTTTCAAAGCAATAAAAAAAACTAATTTTTCATTCGGAGGTCTATATCTTAAACAGTAGGAACAACACAAGAAAACATAAGATAACGTCATTTAAAAAAGAGTAAATTTGCTAAAATATGAGCCCTAATAGAGCTATTTACGTTAAATAGTTTTCGAGATATGGCTTTTTAAAAAGCAACATTTCATAAAAATGTTGTATGGGCCGTACTAAAAGATCAGTAGTTAGTGAATTTATTTTGAAAAATGAATATCTCACAAACCATTTGACGTACAGATGTCTATTAGCACTCAAATTAAATCTAGTTTAATGAGCTATAAAGTAGTTTATGATGTTTATCTGCGTAGGAGTAATAGTTTACATGATATTTGCTAAAATAAATTGATTTATAGTTGTTCGGACAAATTTTCATTTGCCAAATTCATATTCATATGTGAATAACATAAAAACTACTACCTCTACGAAGATGAGTGTCATAAACTACTATATAGTAAGTTAAATTTACTTTATTTTTATTGTTGGCAGAGATATGTGCGTTTTATGGATCCAGAGATATATTTTTTAAAAATCCAACATTTTATACAAACAACTAGAAATTAACATTTTGTGAGTTTATTTTGTCAAATATCATATAAACTACTACTCCTACAAAGATAAACATAATTTACTATTTTGTAGTAAATTTAACTAGCTTTAATTTGAGCGCTGGTAGACATCTGTACGTCCAATGGTTTCTGAAATGAAGTTTTTCATAAATCAAACTTATTGTCCGAACAACTATAAACCAATTTATTTTAGCAAATA
>NW_027108072.1:790844-794413 GCF_000696795.3 Halyomorpha halys | reverse complement strand
CATAAATCAAACTTATTGTCCGAACAACTATAAACCAATTTATTTTAGCAAATATCATGAAAATTACTATTACTACGAAGGTAAAGGTCATAAACTTTTTTATAGTCCATTAAACTAGCTTTAATTTGAGTGCTAATAGACATCTGTACGTCACATAGTTCCTGAGATATAGAATTCTCTAAATAAATTAACTAACTACTAATCTAAAGCAATATCTGGAGAACTTTTTGACGTAAATAGCTCTTTTAGGGCTAACATTTCAGCAAATTACTCTTCTTTAAATAATGTTGTTTTAGATTTTCTAGTGTTGTTGGTAGTTTTTAAGATATAGAGCTCGGAATGAAAAATTAATGCTTTTGAGGTTTTAAAACAGCCACCATTTTTTATTCCCCCTACGTATACTTGGTAGACTCATCAATTTTGACTAGTAATTATACCTAGATTTCATTAAAGTAATCAAAAATTGAGGTGAGATTACTACCTTTTTTTCTTCCCGGCTCTTGTACTATAGAAGCTTAACAAAGGTTTCAGATATAGTAACTGAAATAAGTCGACCGACTTTGCAAGAAGTAATAATTTTAGCCAAACTTTAAAAAGAGACTCGTCGAGAAACCTAGAACACTTGCAATCTACTTCGGTTAGTCATTCCCTTAGAAGATACTTAAGATGACGCATACGATGAGAAATGAAAATAAAATGTATACAATTCAGGAACTAAGTCTTCGTTTTATCTATTAGTATATAATCGGTATTTTTGTGGTTGAAAATTTGGGCGGTGTCGCAGTCTCCTATTGTATTTGAATGTATTGTCGGAAAAGGAAGAAGTAACAGAGAAACGGTTTTGTATTAGTATGTGTACTATTTAACAAGGGCTGTAAGTGAGATTTTTTACTCTTATTACTCAATAACTTTTATTTTCCATAGTTTCACTCACTGGTGTAGTTCCAGACAAGATCGGTCGGGATTTGTTATTGCTGGGCATGTGTGCTGTATCAGTTGGATTTTCTTACTTAAAACATTATAAATTCTGTTATATTTATTGTTATTTCTTATTTAATGTTATTAACATTATATTTTAATTCAGCCCCAACAAAGTTGCCATTTTCTTGGCATTGATAAAATATTCTCGCTTTTATTGAGATATACAGTATCAAGATATTCCTCTAGAAGAAGGGATTTACACAGAACTTAAGACATCATAAAATCTTCGGTATTTCGGGAACAGGGTTTGTTCCTCAGCTTAAGGAGAAATCTTCGTTATAATTTTAGGCTTTTGTGCTTTTGTATCCGGCCTGATTTAATTAGTTGAAGTTTGGGCTTCGATAGCTTATTTTATTAAAACATTAAATTAATATTTTGATAATTCTCATTATTATAGGAACCTTTTCTTTTGTATTGTATGGTATTTAACTACCCACTTTAATGTTTATTTTGAAATTTGTTTTCTGTTACGAAATGTTTTTATCATGGAAACCTTTAGTTCTATATAGATCAACTTTAAATATTAACTCAGTTATGAAAACAGCATTTTTTTTTTATTATTACCAATCCATTGTTGTTGCTTTATTCCAAAAAACCGTTCTGGCAAATTAAGTCTACTTGAAAATTACCTAACCTTACTGCACCATAGTATATTACTCAGATTGAGATTTTTTCTTTAAAACTTTCACAAAAAATATCAGCTGTTCTAAAAAAAAAAAAAAAAAAAAAATAGAATATTTCAGTTAATTCAAAATCAAGTGTCACAAGAATGATTTGAAAAGAATTAATCAGTGTTGCCAGGGCCAAACCGTAATCTAAATTTACCGTAATTTTAAAGATAGGATTTTCCTCTTTAAACAATTTTTTTAATTAGAAACACGAATTACCCTCCTGAAAATTCTATTAAAACCCTAAAATATGATCTGCTTGGGCGTTTTTTGGTTCCCTGCCTGGATAATGGATGAGAGGAAATTTTTGTCTCTTTTGTTTATACCTTTCCACAATGTTTACGAGCCCTTCTCTTATTTTTCATTCTAAAACTGGAATAAAATAAAGAAATACAAGAAAATATGAAAACTTCTTAAAATCCTTCTCCGTTATTAAAATAGGAAAAGTTAAAGTAGAATGTGATATTGGTAATAATTATCACAAAAATGAAATCTTCCTCGACTTTAACATACTTTCACATTCAACATGAGGGGTATTCATGATCTTTAGTTTAATATGTCAAAGCGTGTTAAATGAAGAAATATTTCTTTCTTTTAGCTTGTTAAACTGATATAACCTATAATATGGTTGAGAGTCTGTTATAGGCCTGCCAAATGGAGAATGACGTCATGCAACAGACTATTTCAGCTCCACATTTTTTTTTTTTATTGTAGTAACAAGCAATGTAGTATTGTACATGTTACTTACTCGTAGTTTGTGTTATTTTTTTATAACAAATAAAGCAATGGATGAAAATAGTAATAGTGTAATGACAGTTGCCAATTAGCTCATCTTGATTCTCTTCCTCACAAGTCACTCAGATCAACAAGGCACACTTTCATAAAATTTCCACTTTAGGCATGTTGTAATCAATTACTTTATTCAAAACTTAGAAGTAAGCAGTAATATAAAGTTTTGGAAGGAAAGGTTATAAAACAAGTTACACAAAAAATCTGCTCGGAGATGACATGACTTTAAATATGGCTGCTCACAATTCTATAGCTACAATATTTAACATGGTAAAATATTTTATATTTAACACAACATCATCAATACCCCCTACACTTATATTAATAAGTATGCTAAAAAAAATGTTAATATTAATAATAATAACATAAAGGATATATTACGCCTGTTTTTTACTGAACTAACCGGGATTAGCGGACTTGTCATATTATAAGGCTTCTTGTAATATTTTATAAATTATTTTACTTGTGTTTGTTAACCCTTATTGCCGTTTTCGATGAGGCACTATGTTGTAATTTATTTTAGAGTTATTTGATTATTCTGTTATATACTAGCAGACCCAATTGCTATAATATATGTTAAAAGGGGGGCATTCTGCTTTCTACAGTTGTATTTATTTAGGCATTTGATAAAATAAAGATGTGTTATGAACGATGAAATGAACAATGGACATCAAAATAGAAAAAAACCTCCAAATTAATCAAGGTGAAAAATTACTAATTTTTAATTTCTTGTATTTTTTAATTTCTTTTTAGTGAGTAAAAATTCATTTAGTATAATATGTAATATTTTATTTAAAAACAAATTTGATCCTTTTTTCTCAACTTTAATCTGTTTAAAACCTTCCAACTGTATGAAAATGTAAATTAATGTTTTAAGAAAAATTATGTTATATGATAACAGAGTCCTAACCTGTTGAAGGTAGGTCCTGTTTAAAGTTTGCAAATGTAAATGAAAGAAAGAAGAGAAGTGGTTGATACAAGTTTTAAATTTAAGAAAGAGTTATATAGAAGAAATTATGTAAGTAGAAATCTATTTTTAAAAAAACAAAACATTTTATAATGTTATTGTGATGTTATTTTAATGATTGACTTGTTTAGAGATGGGACAAAGGCAATTAGCCGGCATTTTTA
>NW_027108072.1:774545-790504 GCF_000696795.3 Halyomorpha halys | reverse complement strand
TATTCGTATACCGTACGAAGTATCTTGGAGGAAGATAGTCCGGGTGGTGGTCATTAAAGGTCATTACTGGTTAATATTAATTGAAATTAAATATTCTAGCAATCAATTGAAGAATAATGTATTTTGAAATCAAAGAATTTCTGACTTAATTTATAAATTGTTTTTTCATATCTGTTATTTTTACTGACTATTCAATAATAACGGGAACGAAAACTATCAGGATGGTACACTTTAACTCATTTCGCTCGTTCCTTCTATCAACTTTCTTGTTTCACCATTTTTTTTTTCGTTAACCTTTGGAAAAAATTTTTAAAAAACGACCACCACTAATATATT
Organism: Halyomorpha halys; assembly: GCF_000696795.3. Classification (NCBI taxonomy): domain Eukaryota; kingdom Metazoa; phylum Arthropoda; class Insecta; order Hemiptera; family Pentatomidae; genus Halyomorpha; species Halyomorpha halys. The sequence goes on along the minus strand of NW_027108072.1, from coordinate 790,168 downwards.
TACTCATTATATTGTGAAAATATTTAAACGTGAATATGAACTTAAAAATATACTCAAATAAAACGTTTCTAGAGGGAACAAATCCTTGAAGAACTTATTTTTTTTCGTTAAGGGAGGATTTCAAAAATCTTCGGTCCAGTATTAATAATAACTTTTCAATTAATCTACGTTACCTGGTGATTGCTTCTTTCTATATTATACGACCATACTTATTAAATGATATTATAACGACGTGGACTTTACTAGAGTAGATTTGCAGAGGTTGAAGCTATGATGTTACCTGTTGCCTGGAGGACAAAGGACGATAAAGAAGTAGATGGGCGACCAATTAGCCGCCCCGATTGTACTTCCAGGACTCATCAAATCCTTATCCTTCAACTTCTTCTCATTGGCCATTCATCGCTCCCCTTCTCCTTCAGTAGTTGGCTCCATTCCTAATGCCAATTCCTCCTTTCCCAATAAAAGGGTAGCATTGGACCGAGATGACAGTTTTAACTTTCCTTTTCAGCCCTCCCCCTCTAACTTGAAAACTTATAACTCTTATTTGATCTAAGAAACCCTTTATTCTCAGTCTTTGTTCTTGGATATCGATTTATTGCAATCGAAGTAGTCGATATTTTAATATTATAACATTTTTATTTTATTTAAAGAAATTGCTGTAGTAATGTATCATAGTACTCTAAGATAAGTAATAAAAAGTTCCAAAATGTGCAGTAATAAAAATTTGTAAAATATGCAACAAAAAATTCTCCAAATATGCAATAACGTAGCTAAAAATTCAGATATTCAACAATACAAAATTCTGAGCTAAGAAAGGAATTGAAGGTAGCATAATTTCGTTGATTTGTTGCTGTTATATTTATTGTAAATTGAAATTGATTGTAATTTAAAATTTATTCTGATTCATAACCGGATTCATAAAGGTATTCCATCAAATGATTAAAAAATACATGCTTATAAAACATGCAATTGCATAAATATACACACATATTTTATTACTCACTATATCATTACTATTAATATATAAAATAATACTATAGCTTTATACTGTGCATTAATTAAGTTTAAATTAATTGATGAAATTGTTTATTCGACAATAACTACTGCTTAATGATTTTTTTCGGCATCAATTATCAAAAAGTCGCGATGTGCCATATAAACAATTTATTTATTTTTTAAAACATTTATTTATTGCTATTTACAACTGTACATTATAATACATTTAGTAAATCTGGTCTCAGTTAAATTGGAGTGTTGCAGGCATGTAGAGAAACTAACCATTGATAGCACTCTAATGACGTTTTACATTAGCAGGTCTCGTGGCCATCTTCTTTTCAGACACCTCGGAGGATTGTAAGGAATGGAAGAGGAAGCAAGGTTAGAAACTTGTGGGTTTGGTTGGCTAGGGAGTTTATAATGAAAGGATTGATATCCAGTTCGGGCTAAATCGGTCACATAAGGAACATTAAGGTCTTTATGGATGATTTTATTTGTGACAAAGTAAGGAGCATGAGGATTTTACGAAGGATTTTGGATTGTGAGGATTGGATAACAGAGGAATTCAAAGATTTAGTGGAGCCCCAAAGCTCAACTCCGTATCTCCAGATTGGCCTTATTACAGTCATGTAGATCAGTCTTTTGTAATGTGTTGGAAGTTTAGACCGTTTGTCTAGTAAGTGCTGTAAAAGTCTAAATCGACGTGCAGTTTCCTGTCTTTTCAGTCTTGTGTGAGGATTCCTGGTTAGTCGTCCATATAAACAATTAGATTACTGTTTTTGTGTATTTTTTTTTCTAAATCTGCAGATTTTTCTTTCATTGCTCTAGCGAAGATATACTTGCTTTTAATTTTTCTAGGACAAATACATATTTGAAAATAATACTGAAATGATTAGGGGTTCCCAACATTTTAGGTAGTGAAACCCTTTTGGTACTAGTTAATATGGCCTCGAGACCTAAATTCTTTTCTTAATTAATTTTTTTTTTTTTAATATTTTTAGAAAATGGATTTCACTTGCGGCATACACTTGGGACTCTATGTTTGAGAAACACTAATATTGTGTTCCATTAGCTGTGCTGTATTGTGTTGGTAGTTATGAGATTACTTGTGAGGTCTTATGAGATCTGCTTACATAGCATCTAAATTCTTTGAAATATTTTCCCAGACGCAGAATCTAAGAAAAAAGAAGAAGTTAATCGATATAGATGAAAAAGCTATTTATAATAAATTGTAAAAAATAACCTAGCAATTGTATTCTCACAGATAATGCATATGTTAAATATAAGTATATATATATATGCGTACATATTTATTAAATTTTGGATGAAGGTAGATGAAAGAGCTGACAGATGAAAGAGTTGAGGCTAGGATGGAATGCATATAAAAGGCAGCTTATAGGATAGGATTGAGAGCTCTAATATACCCCCTACATATCTCACAGCCAATGGGCCGTCTCTTACCATTCCTTTTAAGTCCTGCTTTTTCATTGGTTCTACGAATCGTTAGCTGTCTTCTCGTTACTTCGAATAGGCCGCCATTAATATCCTCAGCATATCCGCTTCAGGAAAAGTAAATAAAAAGTAACATTTCCTTTTAAGGTTTTTTCAACTATTATTTTAAGTTAAAAAAAAAATCTATTTTTATCTGTTTTTAAAATGTAATATTTTTTATTTTTAAACTTCTCATTTAATATGACAAAAATAAAAATCAATAATATTTCTATCATGATATTAAGGTTATACCAGCTAACCCGGCTATTGCAATACTTGGATATGTAGATAAATTAATTGAATACAATGGACAGTTTGATATAAATTGATATATTTAGTTATTTACATACTAGACTCATGATTTAATCAATTGCTTATTGTATCTATATAGTTTATCGCAGTTAATAACATCATATAATAAAAGTTTATGATAAAGAAATGACTTCAACATGACTCCTCAACAAATCTACACCAAACTTCAACGGTTGTATTAAACTTGGAAAAAAATGGTGTTTCAGGGTTTCGAATAATGCACACTGGAGCCGAATTGCCAAAAGCGGAAAAAATTCAATATCTGGAGAACGGATTAACATAGAAACCCTGGGCCAGTCTCAGAACAAAAAAATACATCAAGTTCAACTGTTTTTATTGAAATTTTGAAGAAAATTAAAGAACTGATGAGGAAATTAAAGCCTATTGGTTAGATAAAAATTTCTTAAATTTTCGGGTTGTACTCATCAAAACAAGTTGTAACGAGTATTTTGATATGTATATTTAAATTAAATAATGAATAAAAAGGAAGCTTAAATGACTGGAGAAATTAGTAAATGATAAAACTAGGGATTCTAAGTCAAAGATTGTTCAAATTGAAAAGAGACTTATGATTTCAAATTTAAGGAAATTAGATTAACGGTTTCTTAGCTGCATCACTCATTTCCAGGCATTTTTTCTTAGATTCGGGTCTCTTGTTCGTGATAAAAAGATCCGAAGTCTCCAGTAGCTTGTGGAACACATCTTCGTTGTTAGATATACGAGACATTTTCCGCGAGTTTCTGATCCTGAAAGTCTTGTAATCCTTATTTCTACTTTCTTATACCTCCTCCGACAATATTCAGACTGGTAGAATCGACTTCTGCTCTATTACAGCACTATGCAACAAAATCTTATGGATCGTTGTTGACATATAGTACCAAGAATACTTTTCAATGGCCATCTCTGCTGTTTCTTTAGAGCCAGAATTTTTCTGGGTCAATCATTGCATCCATTTTTCAATTTTTTTGTTGTAGGCAATGTGACGTGTATGGAATACACTCGATTCTGGTGTGTAATGGAGACATACCAATTCCAATACCAATACCAATACCAAATTCGAGAGTATTCACATTAAGAGGTTTTTTGCTGTATTTTTGCCAAGTCATTCATTTCCCTTCTTTGCGTTGTTATGATCGGATAGCCAGATAAAGGCAGATAATTTTTGTTTTAATCTTTACTGTAACACTTAGAGTTTGAAATGTGACCCAACTCGAAGGAAGCCCCGGAGCTTTTTTTGTAATCATAGCTGTTCTCAATGCTTATTTAAAATTCATAACTTATAATGTTGTAAAGCGCTCTAATTTGTCCCTAATTGACTGATATGTGGCTTAGTCCACCATCATAGAAGAGAAATTTGATATCAGCGCTTTTGAAATTTTTTCCCGCTCCGGCACCACTGAGTGACGCTAAAAGAATGTGATAGTTAAAAATAAAAAAAAAAATTCTTGTCCTACTTTATTTCAATCCTCATTATATTTTTTTTTTATTTTTTAGTGAATACGAAATCATTTAATTGCATAAGTAATATCTTTTTTCTTACTGTTAAGAAATAGACAAATAGAATAACCATGAAGAAAGTGCATACCTTCTGAGCTACGCTTTTTTTTTAACCGTAAAAACCGGCCTGTAAACAGCCTATAACCTTCCCGAAAAAATCCTGAACAAAGCGCTCAATCACAATTGGAAGAACAGTATGGCAGGGCATAAATTCCGAATAAATATTTATTTTTATGTATTGGATAAACATTTATTTTGTTTACCATCACTAATCGTGACTCATGAAGGATTCATAGTGATACTTTGTCATGTATGAATAATTCCATTTATAAAAAAAAAAAAGAATAAATAAATAATCAACCTTAAATAATATTTTGGATTTTAAGTTTCATGATTTAATATGATGAAATAAAAAAAATCCCTTTGTCCGAAGTACTTCTGAACTACTTCCCTGATGTTTTAGAAATTTAGTACCAGAGTACACAGGACATTCCTCGATAATCCCTGGAATATATAATTAACATTCGCAGTTTCTTTTCAAAATTGGAGCCGATTAGGGATGGTTAGGGATGTTTCAGATGGCCATATCTCGATTATTTGAGGAGGTAGGGGGTAATGTATAAAGAGTTTTTGAATCGCATACTCAAAACTGTAAAAAAAAAATTAAAAGAAGTATAAATAAAGTTATTAATGGGATTTTGGCAGATTGCTATAGAAACCCGTGCAAGTTCCTGGTGTTTAGACTCACTTCACAACTATATATCTCTCGCAACATTTTAGGTGCTTATTCTAGATAGTCAAAACGTAAATAATGATAATTATTACAACAATATTGACGTAAATAAAAAATAATATTCGTGTTAGGAATGTGAAGTGAGTAAAATATCAAATATTTTATTATTCGTAATTTAGTGATATAATAAATAATTAATCCAAATTATAAATTATTGTGTAATGATTGAGAGCGTTTTTTAAAATAATTATACCTTAAAATATAATACCTATTATGTTTGATATGTTATATGTTATGATATTGTAAGTAAATACTCTAAGAAACACTATATCACTGTCTTACCACAGATTACATTGCACAGAACACTCTGTTCTGAGCAGTACTACACATCCCCTAAGTGAGTTCCCCTGTCCTTGGACATAAAGACCAAGGGTTCGCTGCCGGTCTGCATCGGATTGTTTCCATTTGTTGTGGGCATTATTCTTTCCCCTCAGCTGTTCCAGGCCATTCGTCCTTCGATAAGCTGGTCATATCTCACTCCTGAGGGCCTTCTCTCTGTGGACTTCGGTAAACTGCTATTTTCAGATTCCCTAACCGCTTGTAGTAATAACATTATGTTTTAGAAATAGCCTAACCATTAGTCAGCAAATATAGGAAACTGCAAAGATAATTTCACCAGTAAAGTCGTCCAAAAAAATGATAAGAACCATAGTTGGATAATATTGTTGGAAATATTGTGTTCATTAAAAACAATATCGTATTTTTTTTTTAAACCTTTAGCAGCAGTGATCATCATACTTCGTTTTGAAGGTAGACGGCATTTTTCTCATCCTAGATTCTTAATCACAGTTGCAATAACTCCACTAACATTTTGATTTCTATAAACCTTATTAACCAAGTCTAGCAATCGCATTTTAAAAGCTGCTTTTTCAATTTCGTATGCATTAAATCGTATTTCGTTTGCTTTGTAAGAATTACTGAATTTTACAAAGAGGTAAACTAAAAGGTTACATTGAATGATAATCGTGAAAAAGGACACAATGAAACAAGGAATACTGATAATAATAAAAAATTCTTTAGACTCCAATACATACCAGGCCTAGCTGATAAAATAAAAAGAACATTGACAGAATATGATCATATAAATATTGGAACTAGTTTATACAATAACAATAAGCTACAAAGAGAGCTGTCCAACATGTAAGACAAAATAAACAAAATGGAAAAATTAAATGTAATATATAAGATAGATTGTGGAAATTGTGAAAAAGTATGTATTGGTGCAACATCAAATAAACTAGAAACCAGACTAAAAATATAAGAAATAAAAATCAGAGGCAATAAATGAGTATAAAATAGTCAAATCATAAAGTTTAATTTAAATTACACAATCGATTAAGAGGGACATACAAAAAGGGAGGTAACAAAACAGCACACTGGGAATGAGATAAGGTCCAAAGAGGTAGTATGCAATGTTTGTGCTACAGAGAGAGAAGAATGCACGAATAATGAATGATAATAACTCAAAAAATTAAACAGTGTGAAACGATTTTCAACCATATTTTAATAAATGACATAATTTCCATAATGAAATTAAAAGTATGACAAATATGAGGTAAAAATAATTATATGAATTGAAAATTCACATACATCTCATGGTTGAGAATTGTTTTTAAAATGAATTATTAATTGTAGGTGTATTAAGGTGCATAAATATGGGATAATAGTTCCGAAACGATATACAATTAGAAAGAAAAATATAGAATAATTTATATCCAACTTTTGAAAGTTTTTTAACCTCAAAAATTTTATAGAGATTGCTTTATATGTGAGGGTATGCTGTCCAAATACATTAGGTTGCTATAATACATAGCATACCAATCAATCCATGATCGGACATATATACAATACATATGTATTAAATAACAATAAAAAAAAATTTCAACCTTTTTCTCTTACAATCAATAATCTTCTATACACTAAATATAATATATTGTAACTATTGTTTCCCCCTATTTAACAATTTAATTTATTTAACAACCCTATGCCATTTATTTGGAAATATTATTCTCCCTATTTCACTTTCCTCTCTGCAGTGATCTATAACTCACGTTTGATTCGAAAAAGAAGAATTTATCATTATATAGTAATATAAAAACAAATCAGAGAAACAATTGTCACAGCAGTAGGTCAGTTGAAAAAAAAATAAATAGATTTAAAAAATCAAATAGTTAATTAAAAGCAATAATTAAATGAATAAATGAGTTAAAACACAAATAAACAGGTTAAAAAAATTCGTTATTTAATGAAATTTCTTTCTAGAAAAAATCCTTATCAATTTTAACATTCATGTGATAGTTTTGAAAGCTATTTCCAAATTTCATCGGTATAATTTTCTCTCCATGTGAATAAAATCTTCAAGGACCGAAAACGCGTCATGGTTCACAAGCAACTATTTGTGATCTAAAATGTTATGAATATTACATTGATCTATATAAATTTTTTATTCTTTAACCTTTTTTTTTTAACTTGACCTGTTGACAGTAAGTTGGATAATAGACATTCAAATTACTGTTATTATGGTTTTATACTTGGAATAAAATCAATTTTCTCGCCCTATCGCAGTACAGAGAACAAGTACGACAATTTACCTTCAATTATTACATATGGCAGTAAACAGTAGCTTCACTGCCATTACATGTTCTATGCACTATCACGTCAGACCTAGTTTGACAATAAATATTGTTTACACTATGGTAGTGGCTGAAAACTATATCCATCTATTAATTTATTATATTGTTTGCATTCATTTGCACTAAGAGTATATACGTCTTTTTTCTTATTAACTTATCATTTAGTGAATAGAATTGTTAAGATGGCTAACCCTATGGAGGTCTACAGTATTAATAGAAAATACACCCTCGGGGCAGGACTCGGACCCGCGGCTCAGAGGAGAAAGGCCGTAGGGCATGTTTGCGAGCGGCCCTTTACAGTTAAATGGTAATTGAGCCTTTGTGTTCGAGTTTCAACCCTGTGCCGATATCAAATATTAACCGAAACGTCTAACAAGAACCGAACTGAAAATTTTAAACCCTGGTCCCTTTGCGAAGGAACGGTTGTTAAGGTCCTGAATTAGTGATCCGCTAGAAGTTTTGCTAGCTTAGCTAATTATGTAAGGGGCCAGTGTCTGGGAGCTAGGGTAAGGAGGTGAACATTTGAAGGTTTCAGTAAGATCATTCATTAATTTGATAATCATCGCATATATTTAAACCGATACTTAGAGATGGAATTTAGTTAAAACATGGTGGAATGCAACTGTGTCACATAAGTTTCTTTAGATTACATTTATTTAACTATTTATCTTTTATCTTTTATTAGTACTTTTTTTACGCACAGAACTCTGAAATTGTCTATGAAATGGAGATTATTTCATGAGAGATTTTGGTAGGAAATAAAATTCGAAAACGGTGTTATATCCTAAACTTGCTCATTACTAGTTACTTGGTGAGAGGGCTGTACTTGTTTAACACACTATAAAGTTGTTTATGACTTTTACCTTCGTAGGAGTGGTAGTTTTAATGATATTTGCTAAAATAAATTGATTTATAGTTGTTCCGAAGATAAGTTTGGTTTATGAAAAACTTTATTTCAGAGATCATAGGCCGTACAGATGTCAGCCAGCACTCAAATTAAAGCCAGTTAAATTTACTTAAAATAGTTTAAACGTTTATCTTTGTAGGAGTGGTAGTTTATATAATATTTGACAAAATAAATTTACAAAATGCTAATTTCTAGTTGTTCGTATAAAATGTTTGATTTTTGGAAAAATATACCTATAAGACGCACATATGTCTGCCAACATTCAAAATAAAGGAAATTTAACCTATGAAGTAGTTTGCGACACGCATCGTCGTAGGGATAGTAGTTTTTAAGATATTCACATATGAATATAAATTTGGCAAATGAAAATTTGTCTGAACAACTATAAATCAATTTATTTTAGCAAATATCATGAAAACCACTACGAAGATAAACGTCATACTACTTTTCTGAGTGTAAATTTTTATAACACATCAAATTTGTATTGTAAGGTATGCTATTTATTATTAATATTGTTGTTTGTTACAAATTAGTGTATAGTAAAATCTGTTTTGTGATAGATTGTCGTTAAGGATGACCAAATTGGCCGAAACGTTGGACTTTTAAAGAAATAAAGAGTTTTTTGAGACTTAAATGGGATGTAATTTATTTCATTTAAACAATAATTGTTTAAATTTACAACTGCACTAAACAAGCAAAATACAATTTTTTTTTAATTTATTGAAATTTACAAATGTTACATTATAATAAATTCAGTAAATTTGATCTCATTATAATGGGGAGAAATAGGCCTGTAGAGAACTACCCTATTACAAATTAATGTATAATAAATTCTGTTTTGTGATAGATAGTCGTTAAGGATGACCAAATTGGCCGAAACGTTGGACTTTTAAAGAAATAAAGAGTTTTTTGAGACTTAAATTGGATGCAATTTGTTTCATTCAAACAATAATAATGTTGTCCATATCATCTTTTTTGTCCAATCATGTCCATTTTATATAGTGGACTGGACAAAATAAAAAAGTCTTTGAAATGTCCATTCCGGTTGAAAATTACTATGTCAGTAACTGTCCCGAACAATAGGTGGAGGATTGGACAAAAGTGGGGCGACGAGCAGTTGACAATGGTTGTGAGTGAATTTTTAAAATAGGACTGCCTGGAGAGAGGAAGGAGGCAATGGAAGGAATAATGCAAGGAAGGACACGTCCAAGCAGCAATATCGGGGCTCTTCGGCAAATTTAGTCTTTCATGGCCATCCGGCAGGATTCTACTTCTACTGGCTCAGCCGTAGTAAAGTTGCAATGATACTTCCCATTCGATAAAGTTCCGTAATAAAGGATTAAACATTAATTGGATTTGAGCGCAGTATAAATCATAGATTCATATTCATATCGTAATAGAACTTTTAACTGTTGTAGGCCTACGAGGCAAATAATGTCCATTGTTCTCGTTAAGCCAGCCAGATCTCATATTCAAATATATTAAAATTTCAGATTATTCTCTTTTCTATAATATATAATTGCTTACTATTCGTGGATTCGGTATAAGAAGAGAGTAATATTGAAGTATTGTAATTGTTAATTATATAATGCGGATAGTTTAACGTAGACTGTACCATCCTTTACAGCAGATGCTTAAATCTCATGACAACTTATTGTATAGCTTCGATCCGAAGTATTGATTTGAGTAAAACTACTTTTAAATTATTAATCCCTGAATTAAATTTCATTTTGTCATGGTAAATTTAGGGGAGAACGTAGTAGCCGCCCACTTTGAGACTATGGGCCCTGAGTTTCTAGTTCAGGTCAGAAGGTTGTAGGTTCGATTCCTATCCGGGTCAGTCAATATTTATTTCGGGGTGGTCCTGAGAAATAAATCAATCTCTGGTGCGACGTCTTCGATGGCCTTGAGCTTGACTTGAACCTAAAAAGTAAATTATTATAAATTTCATGAACAATAAGATAATGTATGTTGTTAACATAAGCTTATGTAATCAATTTGTCGAATTATCAGTACTTCTCCAGCATTTGAAATATAATATAATAAATGAAAAAAAAAGATAATATATTAGAAAAAAACCACGTTATTGTGTTTAATAATAATAATAATTATTATTATTTTTGATTCCCAGACTATCACATTGAATAAATATATAAAATTTTAAGTATGTATATATTTATTAAAAAGAGAAATAAAAAAAACGATTAAAATTATAATGATGAAATAATATAATGAGTTAATAGTTGACCGTAGATATATATAACTGAGAAGATGGTTGGGGTCAGTAAAAAACTTAATTTATTGGTGGCAACGTTTCGGCTAGAAATTTGGGCCTTCATCGGGGCTTAATTAGAACAAGATAACAACCGTAATTAGTAAAACGGATGGAAGAGTGGTTAGAAAATAGCCGACAATATAGCTACATTAATAGTGTTGAAAGAAAATGTATAGTTTAAGTATTTTAAGAAGACAGAGGCTATATGAGAATAAGTAAATTTAAAATTAGGAAACAGCAAAGAACAAGAAAATAATATATATGAAAATACAGTAAAATATACGTACAAAATGAAAATTATTTAAAATTGAAGGTATGAAAAAAGGGGAAAAGAAAACATATGTAATTAATTAAATGCGTAAGCAAAATAACATAATTAAAGCAATAAAATATAAAGTTCTAAAAGCCAAAAGGCGTAAAAAAATATGAATATGAATGAGAAAATATAATTAGTATACATTTGTAAAAACAAATTATTTAAAATTAAATTATAAGAAAAGTGAGAATATTAAATAAATGTAATTAATGAAATATGTAAGCAAAATAACAGGATTAAAGAAATAAAAATGAAATTATAAAAGCCAAAAGGAGTAAAGAAATATGCATATGAAAGAGATATTCTAATTAGTAAATAAATGTAAAAAAAATTACTATTATTATTACAATAAATGTAATTAATGAAATATGTAAGTAAAATACTAGAATGAAAGTTCAGCAATTGGGTCCGTTGGTCATTTTTGCCAAAATCGTATAGTGTCATTTCTAAAATAATTTTTTTTAATTTATTTATTTATTGCTATTTACAACTGTATATACGTACAAACACATAAAGTAAATGTGATATAAGATCAAAATGGAGTCATAAAGGCGTGTAGAGACACCATCCATTGATAGCTCTGTTATGACGTTTTACATTAGTAGGTCTCGTGGTCATCTTCTTTCAGGTACCTTGGGGGATTGTCAGGGATGGAAGAGGAAGCAAGGTTAGAAACTAGTGGTTTTGGGTGGTTCTAAAATAATTAAATTAGAATAATCACACAGAGAACTATTAACTTCTCACTTTAGATTTGTTTGCTAATTCCTATCATTAATGTAATTTATTATTGATTTTCTTTTAAAAAATATATTTTACTGATAAAGGTACAATAAATGTAATTACTCACTTTTTATGTTTTGTTACATTTTAGGTCCATTTTACGTATGTAAAATTTTAACGAATTTAAATTTACATATATATTCATTTTTTTACTGCATATTTATTATTTTATATTTTCTTTTTTATCAGAATTATTATTTTTTTTATTACTTTAAAATACTGGCGTTCATTCTCCGTCGGCCCTATGCAACTTATCAAGTGATTTTTAAAATTCACTAGAATTGGTTTTAGGTTCTTTTTTAATTACTACTAATATTTCCAAGAACTGAAACTAAATAATATATATTGTTTTTTTTATTTGAATTAGAAATAGATTATTCAGTTCCAAGTATTATTAGTTTTCTTCCACCTTTTTATTTACTTAGAGTTGCGCAGTTTTATGTTTAGTGTCAATCCGAATCGAAAGAAATTTATGAAGTTTTAAATCATGGCCTTGATTTTTTAGTTTTATTTTAACTAAACGAGTAAAGTCGGGTCATAAATGGACTTCAATGCTGGCGGAAATTCAATATGCCCTAAAAACGAATATATTGCCTTTTGTTAAGGCAAAATTGACCATTGAGTGAAATATTTTTGATTGTCGGCACTAAGGTTCCGTATGAAATATTTTTTTATAAATAATATTAATCTAAACTTTTAAACTGTATAAAGAATATTCTCTTTTAGATAATATACTGACAAATTGTTTAATAAATGGTTTGAAAATAGCTATTCAGCCGGGTTTTTTTTTTTATACAAATAAAATACGTATTTAAAAATTTTTTTTTTAATCTGTCTAAATTTATATTATATGTAAATTTATAATTCTCACTTTATATATAATCTTTGTTAAAGTGAACGACCAGAAAAAAAGTAGTTAATATGGTTAAATATATTTTTCATGCTTGAAAATAAAAAACAGTTTTTAGAATGTATATATATGAAGATATTCAGGTTCGAATCCTTCTTTAGCAGATTATTACTTGTTCTGTTACTGTAGCTATATTAATGGGAATCCTTTCTCCAATAATAATAACAAAATGTTACAAATATAATAGGTTGAAGTTTCTCTATAAATCGTTTGTTTTATTTGATTTTGTTTCATATGATGTGCTAGTTAACTGACAGTCTTCACCTAGGTATTAATACGAATTTTAAGCCCACCACTGTGCCTATTGAATAGTCTCTTAGGCTTGATCAGTTATAAGAAGCCTGTGTGGTCTGTGTATACATATAAAAAGACCGGTGTGTGTATAAACTCTCCTCTTTACCCCACACCTTATCTGAGCCTCCCTCGAACAGAAGAACCGATAGCGCAGAGCTGTTAAGTTAGCACACTCACAACTCTTCTACCAAATCACCTCCCCATTCCTGAGCCAAGCTTTAAACCGACAAGTTAATATAGAGTAGCTCGACCCGGCGATAAGAAGCTGGGAGTACGACCCTACGTCCCCTAGGGATTGCCCTACCTCTCCGCCCCTCTGACCTTCGCCAACTTTAATTGTACCTGTCCGGTTTAATTTTTATTAGCAACTTCTTACTCTCCTAGCTAGAGTTGGTTCATTTATTTTTGCATGGCTGCCCTTGACAGTTCTCATTCCGCCTTACTTTAATTCCGCTGTCAGGAGCAGTTTTGGGTAACATTTCTAAGGGAAGATGGCAGCACGGTTTTAATATGATTATGCAGGGTAATGCCTGGTTGCCCACGGACCACATTTTGGTATCTACTTTGTGGCTTTGTTATTCCCTCTAGAAATAAATTAAATATTAATTTCGTATTTGCCTTTTCAAACGTGCCGTGAAAGTTGAAAAGTGAATTATATTGCGCAGATGTCTGTGTAATTGGATCTAGCTATCTCCTAGCTATTTTTGATTATGCGTTTTGTCTGGCTTCTTTGTTTCACCGCTCACGGATTAAATTGCATAATAATAAAATAAAATGAAACAATTGTTTTGGTTATCATGGTACTATTGTAATTAATTTGTATTTTATTGTCCAGTTTGACATATTAAAATACCGTATTTGACCGAATATTAGTTTGCTTTATTATATTTATTTATTTTTTACCACTACCCGGACTGTTTTATCCTCATTCCCGTACGGTCTCACCATCTGAATATAAAAAGAAAAAAAGTATGTTTCTGATTTTAGATTTTCATCATATTTCAATTTGTTATTTTAATATAATATAAGGCAATCCACAGCGAAGGTGAAGTTGGCCTAAGTATACTGACTGACCCCTCGGGAACTTTCCTAATATTATTAAATCTATATTAGAATATATAAACTGATATCATATCAATAGTTCATATTCAAAAATATATTCATATAAAAAAAATAATGTTCAATAATGTAAAGATGTAAATAAATAAAAAATGTATATGTATTCGTTCATATTTGTTTTCTTAAGGATATAAAATATTTCTGACATAGTTGCCACATGATATATAATCCGGTGTATATGAAATGCCTGCAGTTTTTATAACAGTACGTTACATTGTCTACTGGATATTTATTTATTTCCGTAAAATTTAACTATTGATTTCTTATTTTTACGTTCAAATTTTCCCCTGAAAATTGTTTTTAAAATTAGGACTAGCTAATATTCCTGGTAGTTACAGTTCATTCCGATACTTACCATATTTCATAACAGATACTCCTTCATACTTAAAAAGATCGGCCCAACTAAAACTCTGAAACAAATGAATCATTAAATCACATTCTCTAACCGTACTTAAATACTTAAATTAAACACTGACTATATGCAAATTGTGGAATGCCCGAAGACAAACTCCATTTGTTAGTTTCCTTAGTACAAAGTCTAACATTTGTACTATCTCTGAAATATTTTTCAATACAACCGAACCCGATGGACTCAACTACTAGTATCATCAAATATTCCCTGTGAGGTATCCATTAAAATTTACCCAATATTCTATTATTAAAGCCTTAACAGTTACACACAGAACTATCTGAATATATTTAAAGCGTGAGCGTAAATTCAGTTTCATAATAATATATGTATATATTTAAAAATCTGTACAGCCTATAACCCATGAAGCGTCAAAGGTTTTGTATTTCGTAAGTAAGTACTGTTACAAGACCAACTGCTGTCTAAGGAGGTGACTCATGACTATATAATATATTGCATACATGACTTATAGTATATTGCTATATCATGTGATTTAGTAATATAAATAGTTTTTAAATGATAACTCTCCCTATACTTCTGATTGTCCCTAGTCGTTCTGAATTGTTTCAATATTAGTACTATATTGAAACAATTCAGAACGACTGACCTCTAAAAGTGTGGTCAAAATTTTTTTTTTTGAATTAAAAAAAATGATATTCTGGAAGATTGTTGATTGACCGTGTGTGTAGATGAATGGAATATGATCCGGGTGCGGTCAAAAAAACTCAAATAGTAAATAATTATACTATTTTTATTGTCCTGGAACGTTTCTCCCAACGTTGCAGGGCTTCATCAGGGCTAAAAAAGATACTATTATTTTACAATCATTGTATCCTATTATTTTATACTTTATTTTTCTATCTATGGTTTTTTTTTAATTTTTATTTTTTT
>NW_027108072.1:770350-773149 GCF_000696795.3 Halyomorpha halys | reverse complement strand
TATATATATATATATATATAGAGAGAGAGAGAGAGAGAGAGAGAGAGAGAGAAATGTTGTTAATTAAATTTAACATTTTTAATATGTTGAATCAGCAATCAGACTTGGTTAAAAAAGTCCATTTCTTTTAAAAATTATACTTTATTAGTTGCTTGGTATATAAGCTTTGTGCACTTAAAAAATATGTTTATTATCGTACTAATTATTTCACATTGCCTTGATTAGCAAGTATTTATCACATTAATAATTATACTCCTTTTTTTTGATATATTGAAGCATGTTTCAATGCTATCATGGCAGAGATAATGTGCAGTTTTGCGTGCGGTTTGTAATAATAATAAAGGTGTGTTCTCTATGTTACTCGGCTATCGATAAAATCTGTAACTTATCATCGATCGGATGATATAGAAGGTATCGTCAGCCCCTAATATCCAACTATCAGCAACTTTGTATAAAAGGTTCGGTAAACAACTTTACTGTAATAACGTATCTGAAAGTTTTCTATTTAACTGGGGTCGTTTGGAGTTGTTGATTATGTCCGTTATATAAGGGCCTTCCATGTCTAAAATAAAACATTTCAACAAATGAAATTTTAACAAGGAAAAATCTTTTATCATTTCTGCTCAAATAACCACATTCTCTTATTTATTTTTTACTATATTTTAATGATAAAACAATAAAATAAAAATAGAATCTGCACTGGAAAAAATAAATAACGTTTTAGATGCATAACATTGTAAGTTTTTCTAAAATAAAATAAAACATAGCTTTATTATTCTGGCTATAGGTGCTAGTGTGTATTTGCTTTATTTTTTACTTAAATTTAATTTTCTTTATAAATTGTTATTGGTTAATCAGTTTTTATATAATCGAATATATTTTTATTTACAAATTTTTGTTTTTTTATTTTGCGAGTAATATTTTTATTATTTGCTATTTTTTAAATTATTTTTTTCTATTACTTATTGCCCTTAATTTTGACATATTTTATTATTAATGTTCAATAAAACATTGAATAAACATCTCTTAAACATAAACATAAACATTCTCTATTCTTTTCTTATTTCTCCTTACCCACGTTATTTGTTATATTTACCACTTATTATTATTTTCATGGATTCTATTCACTTCTTTTGTCTAACTCAACCTTATATTTTGTTTCTTTATTCTAGTATTTATATTTCATTAGGTACATAAATTTTCTTTTATTTATTTTTTTTCTTTCCATAATTTAAATTTTTTAATTATTATTAAATTAATATATTTATATTTCTTTGTTTCTTTACTTTATATCACTTTAACATTTGTATTTCCTTGATTATATTATTATACTTACATATTTAATAAAACTTTTTAGTTTCCACTTCTTTCATCACTTTATTTTTACTTATTTTCATTCTGTATAATTACTTACTTGTATCATTCTGTTTATATTTTCTCTTTTTATTTTTTAGCCCTATTGAAGGCTAGAATTTCTGGCCGAAACGTTGGCGCTATTAAATAAGTTCTCTAAAATTATTTGTGTTTTTTACTGACCGCACATCCTACCAGCTTCTCCTCATATATGTTTATTTAGGTTTATATTCATATTTTTTCATTTTATCTATAACTATATTCTTTCTTCACTATTTTATAAAAAATACATTGGCAATTTTTGATTGAAAAAAAATTTTTGGATTGTTAAGATGGTATCCTAAAATATGTGCTGTCTCGTAAATGTAAGGTTTTTTAACTGATGTGTGGAATGAGATGGAAGTATTGTTCTGAATAAAGTTGGAAGGTCCTAAGACCACTTCCAAACCGAATCACTAATTTATCAATTCTACATTTGAATTTAATATCTAAGTTCTTTTTGTTTGTCATATGTATTATTTATTATGTTTCAATTGTTATTATGTATATCAATGTTTAATGCAGCATTACTATTGAAAATTAATAAATAATTTTTTAAAAAATTTCCTTTTTGGTGATTTCTGTTTGAATAATTTAAATTATTCGCATCAGCTAATTGTACTTGGGCCTCCCTTGTTCTTAGCGAGACTAATTTGACGTGAGATGAGTCTGATCTCTAATGGGGGTTTAGCCTCCGCTGGAATTTTGTTACAAATTACATTAAAGAAAGGTTCCCCGAACTTCTATACATTTTCGAAATGCTGAGTATCCCTCGTATAAAAAAATAAAAATAAATTAACAAGTGCATATACTTTGATTTATAAATTTACTACTCTGATATGAATATATTTATTTCTGAAGTTCTTAAACAAAATAAAATTCATCTATGATAAAATATGAATAAATGTTATACTATAATTAACATTTATTAAGATAAATGAGAAGGGTAGTTCCTTGGTTTTAATTTTAATCTGACCAGCAGACTTCTGAATGTTAAACCACTTAACTTCCAGAATACTGCTCCTTTATATTTCATTTTATTTTTTTTACTTAATATATAAAAATACGTTAAAAGCTACTTCAAGCAATAATGAAGTTGGAAAAGGTAAAATACTATTTAAATTCGAAGCAATTCATACCCAAAACAAATTTATGCATAGAAAAAAATTAAACAAAATTATTTTGCACCTGTTGGATAGATTGCCAGCCTCATGCGAGATTGGAAAACGTCATTATGGCATGACCAGTTGCGAAGGACGCACGATGATCATCGCCAGTTTTGGAAGCTTGTGCGGACCTTCGTCAACAAGAGGCAGAGTGTGCATCTCACATCGGGTGATGACCTGTTGACGGCTGAAGAACAGGCGGAAATTCTCGCTGCCAGCTATGCCGCTAGGGATGCTGAGA
>NW_027108072.1:754843-768635 GCF_000696795.3 Halyomorpha halys | reverse complement strand
CATTTTTGCATGTACCCTACTTTCCTTTTCCTTATTAATGGAGGGTAAGGAAAAAAAAAAAAAAAAAAAAAAAAAAACCTGTTGGATAGCCTAGTCTAATCATATTTATAATTTTAAAATTCATAAAGTTAAGTAATTATAGATAGTATAAAGTTATTTTCAAGTAAAAAAAAAATCAAGTTTATGAAAAAAAATATATATGTGTTTTATATTCACCAAAATTATCTTTAAATTTGAATTATTGTATCACTGGAATAATACCTAGTCTTCGAAATATTAGGACAATTAATAAAAAGCTAACATTTTTTAAAAATTTGTTTTATTAAATTAATAGTTCCTAAAAATTAAGTAGCATAAACTTCCTCCAAGACAGGTTGCAAGTCTGTCTAATGATGGACTGTATTCTTCCACGGTTTTGTTGTAAATATGGAGGTTGGGTATAAGAAGGGTAAAAAATGCCTATGATTTTTTTGTTGAAGGCACCAAATTACAAGAAAAAAATGTTTCTTAAAAAATGAATTACGTAAAGGTTTTTTAGTGGATTTGAAACATCATATATAATTATAATAGTCCTAAAAGTTTTATCTTCTACTGGAAGAGTTTCATATATAATTAAATCTTGTGAATGAAAAGCTACTTTTCCTTGCTTTAATTATTTACTTTATATCATTAATTAACAATAAAAACGTTTCGAGGTTATCACGTAATTCTCAGGTATCTACAACAAATTCTAAAATTCATACCATGCTTACAACACTTAATCAATATATCACAATTAATTTTTAAAAAATTACCTGATTAAACATTCATTTAAAATTACATTTTTTTCCTCATTATTAAGCTTATATTTCTAATAATAACATATTGTTGTCATTAATATAAACTTTTTAATAATTAAAAAAAATACTCTTAATCAGGAGATATAAAATCCCTTCCTGAAAGCAGGTTATCTTCATCATTGATAACAAATAGATTATAGCCAAGTCAATACTTCTTTTACAAAAATAAATTGTGATATATTGATTAAGTGTTGGGGGCATGGTATGAATTTGTTGCAGATAGAGGGTAACAACCCCGAAACGTTAATATTGTTTATTAATGATCTAAAATAAATAATTAAAACAAGGAAGAGTACCTTTTCATTCACAAGATCTAATTGTAATAGTTCTATTTTTTATTTTTCAAATGTTAATAAATGTACATTTAATTTATCAGTTCTCACACAGAAGATGAATAAAATTTTCTGACATGTTTATCAATCAGAGTTCATGTGCAAGTTAATTGAATTAACAGACGAACTTCCTGAAAAAAGCTCGGTCAGATCGGCGGCGTTCCGTCCCCTCCTTTCCGGGCCATTAACAGTTCGCTTCGACCGTGACCGCACGGCCCTTAACTAGCCGCCAATCACACGTCCGCTTCTTTTTCCTTTTTCTCCCTTTTCCACCCTAATACAATCAGGCAGTCTCCTCTCCCAACCCTCTCCCACAAAAGAAAAAACCTCCCTTAATAGAAAAGGGTATTCATTAGGGCTAGACAGCCCTAGAACACAATCTTTTTCTATCCTACCTCCAACTCCTTGCTTCATTTTTTAACAGTTTCCCTAAAAAAAAAACAAAAAAAAAAAAACAGGTTTTTCAGCAGTAAAAAAAAAGTTGAAACTGAGAAGAAGGTTTTGTATAAGAAACAAAAAGTAACTTTATAAATAAATTTAAAATTCAAAGAACATTTTAATTCAGTAAACTTTTTAATGGTGGTAAAACGTTTTCTGGTAATTAAGTATTAAATTAATAAATAATAAAGCAACAATTGAAAATGGAGAAAAAAAAGATAATTTTTAAAAATCTTGAGTAATTAATTGTATATAAATGATTGTCTGTATTTTTTAAAATTACGACGGGTGTGGTCAAAATAAAACAACCATTTTTTGCTGACGTTACGCTGAAGTGAAGCGAAACACTTTGTCGGGCTTTATCTTTGTAGGGCTAGAAAGTTGCAAAAAAAGAACTAAAAATATTTTAACATAATAATAAGTTATAAAAAAGTAAATTAATGTAGGGTTAAAATATGTAAATATAAATGAAATGGACGAAAATAAAAAAAAAAATTTGTAAAAAGTTGTAATATAAAACAGACAATTATGAAAATATTAAAAAAAAAAAAAAAAAAAGTAAACTATTAGGTTGAAAATGAACAGGGTACGTAATAATACGTACAAATAGAAAAGCAGATATGAGACAGCTGATTTAGCCCTGATGAAGTTCTACAAAGTGGACCTAAACGTCGGCAAATAAATAGGTTTTTACTATTTTTGTTTTCTTTTGACTGCACTCGACCATCTTCTTCATAACTTAAGGAATTTAAATTATTTTTGAAATACACGTTCCCTCGACTTCTATTATTACTTTTATTAATTCAATATATGTTTTTTTCAATAAAAAAATGTTCTCTAATATATTTTCTAGATTTTGTGCTAAAAAATGTCAATAATCTGTTGTAAAATATCTTAATTAAAACTTTCATAATTCGTGATCTGGCCACAAATGTTATTAAAAAAAATCCGTAAAACATCCGAACAAATCCGAAAAATTGTTTGCAATACTCCCTACTTTGTCACATATAAAATCATATGTTACTGATCTAGCCCGAACCAGATATCAATCCTTCCATTATAAACTCTCTCACCATCAAAACCACCATCAATTGTTTGTTACCTTGCTTTTTTTTCTATTCCTAACAATCCTCCAAGATGCCTGAAAAGAAAATGGCCTCGAGACCTTCTAGTGTAGAAATATGATTAGTGCTACCATTGAGTAGTTTCTCTACATGCCTTTATCACTCCATTTTTTTATTAATGTGTTCTTATGTAAACTTTTATTAATTCAATATATGTTTTTTTCAATAAAAAAAAATGTTCTAGAATACATTTTCTAGATTTTGTGCTAAAAAATGTCAATAATCTATTGTAAAATATCTTAATTAAAACTTTCATAATTCGTGATTGAATGAAAACTACCATTGAGTAGTTTCTCTACATACCTGTATCACTCCATTGTTATATTAATGTGTTCTTATGTAAACACAGTTGTAAATACCAATAAATTTATTGTCAAAAACAAAAAATGGTTTGTGTGAGTTTTATTTTTTATTTTATGGAATTGTAGTTATAATTTTTCCCGCTTGGTGTCGGAACTGTCTTAACGCTTGGTGATTATTCAAAATTAAATATGAGCTATTGACACTAGTTTTATTATGAAATAAATAAAGCACGTTTGGAGCTATAAGACGAAATTGCACATTTTGAGATTTTTTGCACGAAATTATATTTATTGTTAATCTTTTTATTTCAATTATAGATCATTGTTTTATTTAAAAATGTATCTGTAATTAGTAAAAAAAATAATAATGTCCCAGTACTAAAAATTAATATCCAATTAACAGATTTATGATTCTAGGTAATTATTGTCATCTAGGTCAATAGTTCTAGTTTGATCTAGTAATTGCTGCGATCTGCTGGAGGTGAAGACAACTTGGAGTCCCTCCGTAGGAACAGGGCTCTTATTTGTAGAAAATAATTTGTAGAGACCTGATTTGGTCGTAAATGGAAATTTTATTCCGTTTTGTGACATTTTTCTAAACTATTCATCCGATTCACGATAGAAAAACAAGTTAATTTGAAAAAAAGACGAAGAGAAAATAAATAAAATAGAAGTTGTGTCAATAATAGTATTGTTACCTACTGTATTTTTAATAGGATCTCCTGCAGCAGTCTGGGCTTCAGTCTTCGGGTTGAGGTTGGGTTTCCCAAGTTCCCACATCAACAGTAGTCTGAGAATTGTTTTAAAAATAAGAACAGTAGTTTCTGGTTTTAATTTGGATTTTCTATTTGGAATCGGATATAGGATTGTGAACCTGAAAAGTATATTGAGATTTATAAAAGAAAGGTAATGAGATAAATCTAATTTAATTTTATTTTTATTAAAAACTTGGTGTTATAAATACTAATAACAACAATATTTTATTAATATTTCTGATATAGTTTAAAAATTATGGTTACTTAAAGCGAACAGTCATGCATATTTTCAAGTTTCCTGTCAACATTTGGAGTCTGGATTCATACAATTTTTACTTATATAAGATATTAATTAATGTAATATAATAACTCATATTATTTAATATTGTCAACTTTATAGGCTGAAGCAGACCATGATGTGCAGAGTATTAATTAATTTGTGAAACTATTGACAACCGATGTGGGTTGTACCATTCACACCCATATCATTCCCTCGATTCATCTCTCAGCAATGTACAACAGCTACAACAATAAACAACAAACAACAACAATAACTCCTAATCCCCTCAATTCTGCAACAGTCCACTTTAGGGTGCTATTTCACCCCTTGTTTTTCCCTTTCCCCCTGTTTTATTCTCTCGCTTTTTTATTTATTTAATTCTTTGTTTTACTAGCATATTCTTTTTTATTTTTTTTTCTCCTATAATCCGCCTTACTCCATCTGTCGGGGCTTAGTGCTTTTTATTTCAGCCAGAAAATAATTTAGGCATGTAAATACTTTATTATATTTGTATATATATATTATTGGGTGGTGTATTGACGGCTAAAAATTTTGAACTGTGATTGTTGTGAAACTTTTTTTCTAAAAGAAGAAAAATGAGGGATGTTTTAGATCGGTTATTTTTCAGTTTTGTTTTTCATGTTTTTTTCCCTTTATCGTTATTTTTTATTTGTATTTACTTCACACTCCTGCACAGGAATAATACAAATCTTTAGTGATCGGTACTTTATACATTTATAACTACTACTATATATATTTAATGTTGGCATAAACTTGCTATGTATCTATGTAGATTTACTTGAGATGCCAGGATAATCGCTGAAGGCAATTATACAAAAATAAGTTAATTAATTGATTGAAAATTTAGTCCTAAAAAACTATTATTATAATTGGATTCCTTTCCAAAGGCTGTTTGTGTCTTTACCTGTTTACCAATTAAATACCTTTATATTTATAAAACGTTGTTACCATTAATTATACAGTATAATAAAAGGTGGTATATTGGGTTATATAATAGTATATAAACTACATAAAGAAACTAAGTATTTATTTAAAATTTAACACTATTATGATTCAAATGATTCAGATAAAGGTTGCCATAAAATATAGATCATAACATGATTACTTATTAGTTAATTTATACTTAAAGCTGCTGATGCCGTGGGATGTAGTGCCGTAGGTGTCTTCTGTTTCCGATCCGTGGCGAGCGGCCAACTTGTGGATCCACCTTTAAAGGTTAGCCAATCTAATTTTCTCGAGGGCCTCTGGTAATGTGACTAACTTAATACAGATGTTTTCATATCCGGGGACGCTAAAAGCTTCGCAGAAGGTTACCCTGACCAGGTATAGGGGCAGATGACGAAACACCTTAATAATACCCAGGATTGTCAAAAGACCGATACATAGCAAACTCCAGACTTTATCTACAACGATAGTAAATTAGAAACATATTTAAGTAATACGAAAGACAAAAGAAGTACGATGGATAAAAATAATGTTTTTACAGGATTAAATTCAGTAATTGTGGTTTGATATATATATTGGAGAAACCTCGAAACAAATTAAATAACAAAAGCAGCTACAAAAATGAAATTAGTGCAGCTTTACCCATCTCAGAATTATTTTAAATTTAATTATGAAATTCCTAAAATTTTAGACAGGAAAAATACAAATAAAGGAATCCATTTATATCACAAAATATATAAATAAGTTAGTAAATGTCAACACCAATGCGTTAAATTTTATAAGCTATTAGGCAGACATCTCAAATAAATTAAAAATGGAAAAAATATAAACATTAAAAAAAATGGTAATTTTATTTACTCAGATATATATAAAAAATTGGTTTGATAATTATTCAGGAAATGAAAATATATATAAAAAATAACGAGGGTAGAACACAATTCATAATATATTCTATATATAAATATATGAAAGGCTCAGGAAAATAGAAAACATAACAAGGATTAGTACATTGTTCAATAACTTGATATAATTAGTCTCAGTGGCTTCCTTTTATTTTAAGAATTTCCTTATTTTTTTTTATTAATAAAATAAAATTGTATGAACTAAACACAGGAGCCTACGCGAATCTTTGGTATACAAAAAATTGTTGTATAAGGCACTATATCAGAATGTCTAATTAATGATATATATAGATATATATATTTTTTTCTCTTAATGGTAACCCCATAAAGAGATAGTTTATTTCTTTTTATACATGTTCCATGCCATGAAAGGCGTACTACATATATTATATGTTTACAGTACAAAATATTTGAGTACATATAGTTTGTTACATTGATTATAATAACATTTTTAAAAAAAAAGTAAAGCAAAAACGAAAAAACAAAATACATAATTAATTAATGATAAAAAAAGAATGATAAAAACAAAAAGTAGTAAAGGTAAAAAATGAAATATATCAAACACAAACAAGAGGTTTTAGATTGCTCTTCTGCTGCTAATTAGTCAGCTGGTCAAAGTCCATTTGTTTTATGAATTTTAGCAAGACTGTCTCTGGTTCAGCCTAATTTCCTTGTTTCAGTATGACATCTTGTAGCTCTTTGTCGGGCACATAGTTTATATTCATAGAGTATAGGTTTGTTACCTTGTTGGTGTATAGGTATATGTTACCATGTTCTGTAAGGAATTGTGTCAATGTGTATTCTGTGCTGTGTATTTCTTTGTGATTATGTGATTATGTAATGTTATTCGTGTAATTTATGTGTATTTATGAAGGCTAGGTGATTTATTCGAAGCATTCCACTTTGTGTTCCAAGGCAAAAACAATATAGTAGAATTTTGTTAATAATTAAAAAAATTAATTAAAACTATGGAAAGTGCGAATAACCAATAACTAAAGATATATATTTCCTAATACCTTAAATAAATAAACGAACTATACATTCTGTCAGATTAATATGACAGTTTCTTTTATAATAATAAAAAGGTTATAAGAAAAAATAAAATATCATGACATAATGTAAAAAAAAAACTACCAATTGGCAGCCCTCCTGCTGATACTGATTGTCCTGAAGACATCTTTCAACTATGGAGTTTATAGTGAAACGATTGGTATACCAAGTATTTTAAAAAAATGTAATATTTTATCAAATTGTGTTAGTTTCTAGAATATTTTGTGATTTATTATATTTTCTATTATCTATAATAGATAGTAGAAATATTATTCCTTGTGTAACATAATCGTATGTTTAGTGGTCTTCTGACAAATTATCTATAACCGCACACAGGTTTCATAATTCTGAAGAATTTTCTATCAAAAGTTAATATATCCACTTCAGAAAAGAAAAGATTTTCTTCAATAATTTAAAGCCGAAAAGTAATTCAATTTATTCCAATGTTTAAATTTTCTGTTTCAAATTGGCGTTGAAAACCAATATTTTAAATAAAAATTTAACTTTTCAAAAGTGGATATACTTACTTTTAATAGAAAATCGCTCATTCATGTTGATATTTTGACATCCAACTGAACTCAATATATAGTGAAGTAATATTCAAAGTCAAATAGCAGAAGTTGTCTTTATATATCTGCTTTATATTTATTTGAATATAACGTGCCAATATCAGAGGTCTTTGGATTTATGTGGTAATTGATTGATGATACCGACTGATTCAAGCGAGAGATTTCATTTTGATTTATTTCAAATATTTATTTATTCAAATATTTTTATAGATAAAAGTAAGCAGTGGAACTCCATCACTAATGACCTATCTTCCCCTGGAAACGAATTTTAAGTGAATTATTTTTTGTTTCATTAAGATATAAACACCAAAAAAATTGTAAGGTTGGAGAAAAAAAATATTTGTAACAATTACCAGAAAACTATTTTTCAGCTTATATTAAAATTTATCTTTTTTTTATTTTTAACAAATAAGTGACTGTGGTAAAGAATTTTAGTTTTTGTTTTAATGTGAAAATTGACTAATCAGAGAAATTGTTTAAATTAACTGGGCAGAATTGCATGCATGAAGTGTTTTTAAGTTATTTTGTTCAAAAATTGTATTAAGATTGTCCCTGAGGATGGCCGCATTGCCCTAAACGTCGGACTTGTAAAGAAAAGAAAATGTTTTGAGACTATAATAGATAAAATTTTAATTATTTATTTAAATCACTTATTAAGTTATCGCTCTTAAAACCTTCAATGCTCCTTACTTTGTCACAAATAAAATCATACATAAAGACCTTAATGTTCCCTATGTAACCGATATAGCCCGAACCAGATATCACTCCTTCCATTATAAACTCCCTAACCACTCAAACCCCCTAATTTCTAAGCTGGCATCCTCTTCCATTCCTGACAATCCTCCGAGGCGCCTGAAAAGAAGAAAAGAAGCCACGAGACCTGCTAATGTAAAACGTCATTAGAGTGCTGCCAATGGGTAGTTTCTCTACACGCCTGTAACACTCCAATTTAACCGAGATCAGATTTACTAAATGTGACATAAATTTCCGTACATGCGTTACCTAAAAAAATCAATTTGCCGACCCTTTTTTAAGATAGATTTTTACTAACTTAAAATGCAATTTAATTTTTCTATCAATTGAAATGTATAAGTTGTTGTACTATTAGTTCGTAAATATGAAAAAGTTGCTATAAAGCTGCACAGTATGACTGATAATTCGATTTCAATATTTCACTTTTGGGTTGTTGTTCTTTTTTTTGGACCAAGAAAATGTATCATGAAAGAATAATATGACTTACTCTTTTCTAATCTATTAATAGCTCAGTGAGTACACATCGTACTGAATTATAGATATACGACTTATCTACCTACGTAAAAAATAACAACAATAATTATTGAAAGGGCCAAAAAACTCACGTCCGAAGTAATTAAAATAACATGGATAATTAATAACGTTTGAAATATGTCTGAAATTATGTAAACTAGAAAGTTATGTCTTCTACAAACGATTCAACGTTCATGGTACACGAAATTCCACCCCAGACAATGCGAGAAATCGACGATCAACCCAAATTGGCTTCGCCGTCGACTTGGTTCATTTGGAGCTTCATGCATATCTCTAGCGCTGATGGTGGAAGGAGGTTAAACTTATCATGAGCATATGGCCTGCTAGTGAAGAACGTTTCTGCTTGCATGCAAAGTAAAGAATATCAGAAAAACTATTTATTAGTAACCAAAAAGGTTTAGCCCTACTTTTCAGGGCTGAATCCGGGTTATTTTCATTCTAAATGTCAATTAATTCAGAATGAAACTACCCGGGCTCAACCCTGGCTGAGAATTTGGACGAAACGTAGGTCAATAATAAATAGTTTTTCTGATATTTTGTGTCCTTCTTGACCGCCACTCGGACCATCTTCCTACATAAAATTTTTTTATTACGGACATTGAGCTGTATAAAGAGTATCGTTACCTGCATATATTTATTAAGTTTAATAAGAACTAATACTTTTGAAGATAGGATAAAATTTGACATTTAAAAATCTCCCGTAAAATTCTTCAAATTAAACAGGTATTGAATTTATAAAGTCGGTGTTTTCCCTAAGTTCTCCAACTCGCCAGATATTCAAGAGAGCTCTGAGAAAGGCAAACAAAAGTTATTCTATTACATAAACTCTGCTTCGTTAGCCTATACTTAAATATTAATGAACGAAGCAAAGTTCAGAGAAATAAACAATACCAATATAACAATAGAAATTCGATGAAATATTTCGAAACTGAGTAGAATCTGGTATCCGGTTGTATTGCCGACATTTTGTCGATTTGGTTTAGCATATGCTGACCCGGACAATAACACTGCCTTAGAAATAACAACATCTGTGTTCTAAAGGTCAAGCAACATCTACAACAAGGCGAATATTCTCCTCTCGTCATATATCGTATGTTAGATTTTTTTAAATTTATAATAGAACCTACACTTATTCATAGTAACAGTCCCCTTATCTTTTTTTCTGCGAAAGTTGGAATCATTGAGTCAAAATTAAATGGTCTTCCTGATCTTGAGACAATAGACAACACTTTTATTTCTATTTTATCTACATATTTATAAAGCAGACCACTCTTTAATAGAATAAACATTTATTTGTGAAAAACAAAATCTAAAAATTTCATCAAATTAATGATACAGTTTTATAACAAAATCTGATTCTAGTGATCCATTTCATAAACAAAAGATTAAACACACTGGATAATACAAAACTATTAACTTAATAGTAATCAGGATTATTTTAAATCAATTTAAATATAATATAAGTACAAATTTTTTTTAATTATTTATTTATTGCTATTTACAACTGTACATTTAGTAAATCTGATCTAAGTTAAATTGGAGTGTTACAGGCGTGTAGAGAAACTACCCATTGGTAGCACAGTAATGACATTTTACATTAGCTGGTCTCGTAGCCATCTTCTTTTCAGCCGCCTCGGAGGATTGTGAGGAATGGAAAAAGATGCAAGATTAGAAACTACTAGGGGGTTTGAGTGGTTAGAGAGTTTATAATGGAAGGAGTGATATCTGGTTCGGGCTAGATCGGTTACATAGGGAACATTTAGGTCTTTATGTGTGATTTTATTTGTGACAAAGTAAGGAGCATTGAGGATTTCACGAAGGATTTTGGATTGTAAGGATTGAATACGAGAGGAATTCGAAGGTTTATTGGAGCCCCAAAGCTCAACTCCATATGTCCAGATCGGCCTTATTACAGTCATGTAGATCAGTCTTTTGTAATGTGTTGGAAGTTTATGCCGTTTGTCTAGTAAGTGCTGTAATAGTCGATATCGCCGTGCTGTTTCCTTTCTTTACAGTCTGGTGTGAGGATTCCAGGTTAATCGTTAAGGTCGAAATGTAGTGGATCTGTTCGACAGGGGTAAGAAGTACAAATATAAACTGGGCTTCGAAAACTGCTGCCATGCTATTACAGAGTCAAACTTATTACATACTGGTACTATATAAACAGAGTCTATTAAATCTAACTTCATTGTCAATGTTTAATATATTTTGTAGGTCGCAAGATACAGATACGGGTGGGTTTAAGATATATTGTCTATTTTCTTTGAAGGTGGAACAATGTAGGAGGATGTGGTACATACCGTTCTTGAAATAGCTTTTGCAGAATGGCCAGAGTTCGTTTACCTTAAAATTTAGGGATTTGCTTCCTTGATGTAGTTTGGTGTGCTCCGGGTTTCCTACTTTTTTTTTTAAAAAATTAAAATTAATCTTTATTCTGGGACACTTGACCCCCTAAGAATAATAATTATGAACAGTTTTAGCACCTTTTGTCTGGCTCCATTAACACCAAAGCTAAAGTATACTAGGCTGTTCGAAACAAAATGGCAGAAATCCCTCCTTTGGTGTAGGAAAAAAAAGTGCACTGATGTTTTATAATCTAGGAGATGGATATGTAGTTGATGTTTGAACGAGGTTAAAGAGGAAACTTTAACAGATGAATATGGGTATGGAATTCTAAAATGAGGTAACTCTGATAGCAAAAGATTTTTCAAATGAGGCAGTTCTGTAGGTAGGGATATAGAGATCGGTAGGTTGGGATCTTGTGTTTAATAGGTGAATGGATAAGTGCAGGGTAAGAAAGGCAATGATGTAGGGAGTTTTTTTGGTTATTAGGGTTTGATATATAAATGTTCCAAGTAGGTATTGTCTCTGGATATTCGGATAGAGCCAGATAGAGCCAGATTTGCTCGGAATAGTAATGTGAGATATCGGAACGCCTAAGATTACCGAAAATGAAACAGTTCATTAGTCTTTTTAGTCTCTTTTATTGTTCAATGGATAGTCCTCCATTCACTAGAAATCCGTAGTCCAAATGTAGGAGAATAAGGGAGGATACTAGAACTTGACGAGTACTTCCAGGAAATGTATCACGGGATTTAAAGAGCTGTCTAAGGATTGAGATGGTTTTTCAACTTATTTTGGAAATGTGGTTATTCCATTTTAAGTGCTGATCAAAGGTGGCTTCATGATTTTTTGAATCATTTTTTTTTCTTTCTATTATCTATTATCCTTAGTCTGCTAAAAAATAGTATGGGAAGTCCCTTACCTGACATCAATAGCATTGTATGCTATCTTCATTATTCACTGTAACTACTCTCACACACTCAAAGAGACCCAATATTATTTAATATAAATTGGAATAATTATTTTTTTTTAATTAGACTGATTTATTCAACACCATATTTTGACTACATATATTTTTTAAATCAACTCAAATGCGAACACCCAGAGATCAAATGCAAATCCTGATATTGCATTAAATAAAAAAAATATAAAAGTAGATATATACATTCTATTAATCAAAACAAACCTTTCTCTTTATACGTCCCGCATACTCTCAAACTGCCGCTACCTTCCAACATAATATTTATTATTTTAGCTTTAATATTTAATTAATTTATCACTTATTTAAGAGAATAAATACCTCCTAAATTCTTCAGAATATTGTTAAAATTTGCAAAACTTTGATGACAAATTACTGTTGACATAACTTAGAAGTAGACACGGAAGAGGCAATACCGTACCCGCAATACCATCGAGACAGACCTGGGTAGACTAGTCTTATTGAATTATAGATCGGACCAGTTTTTCGAATGTACTTGACTGTAAATGAGTCTCATGTAAATAACAAAAAAAATCTGTATAAGAAATAATAATTTTGTTAAGATAAACATTATCTTTGATATTAAAAACTGTAAATTTTAGCAATCGCTTGGAAAATTGGAGCTTTTTAAAAGTAAGTCATTTGCTCCACGAATTATCCGTAGCAAAACTTCCGTTAGACTAAGTATGACGTCAGACTGAATTATCACTAATTGCCGGGTTACGTGTTTCAGCTATTATTCGTTCTTGTTGAGTTCAGTATTTAAAGCTTTCTTATGAAGATTTTGGTCGATACAAAAAACTCTTCTGTCTACTATTAAACATTTGCCTTATTGAGTGATTTCTATTTAAAAATG
Organism: Halyomorpha halys; assembly: GCF_000696795.3. Lineage (NCBI taxonomy): Eukaryota > Metazoa > Arthropoda > Insecta > Hemiptera > Pentatomidae > Halyomorpha > Halyomorpha halys. The sequence continues at coordinate 755,613 of NW_027108072.1, read as the reverse complement.
GAAATTTTGCACTGATGATATCGTTTTGTTTCGGTTATTTCCGATCATATCAACTTTAATGATGATTGGGCGGTAACTGTTAAGGACCGTGTAGTGTCAATCAGATTGACAGTTAAAAAAAAAAACTGATTGTTCAGATTGTAAACTTTAGACAGTTGGATTACAGAGAAAATCTGAAAGTGAGGGAGGATACTCTTAGAATTTTATCTGTAATCCATCTGTCTCAATCTTACAATCTAAACGTCTATTTCTGGTTTTGTGGAGGTGGTTGTGTGCGATTAGATAATTCTGCCTCCCATTCAAGATGTCAGGTACTCTATACAAGAAGGCGTCAACAACGCGTGCTCATACAGGTTAGGTAGCTGGTTAGAAGGTAAATGGACAGGATAAGTCTCAAGGGAACTAACCGTATGTCCTCGAAGAATAGACACTTCAGTCCGTAGTCAACAAGTCCTAGGAGAACAAGCCGTAGGTCCTTGCTGGAAGGAAACTTCGCTCTGCAGGGAACTAGCATTTAGTTGCGAAGGGGATTGTAAGTTCAACAGGAACTAGCCGTTGGTACTTGCAGAAAGGGAATTTCATCCTGCAGAGAACTAGCCTACAGTCACGAAGGGGATTGTAAGTCCAACAGGAACTAGCCGTAGGTCCTTACGAAAGGAATAAACAGTGTAGGATATAGGGAATGATCCGTAAAAATTAGTGTGAAATAAGAACACATCGGCTACATCAAAACATATTGGAAGAATATACGATATATATAAGATGATATA
>NW_027108072.1:747934-754778 GCF_000696795.3 Halyomorpha halys | reverse complement strand
TGATCTGGCACTTCTGGGATAATCAATCTGTTAGGAATGCAAAGACCGGTGAGAGGTGTGGCTTGTAAGGAATTACCTAACTGTAAATCAGTATATCCTTTTGTTTACGTTGAATTATTGAAATAATTACATGCTTTATACATTAGAACATAACTGTTTGCACTTTAATTGATAAATCGACATTTTTACAAAATTTTAACGGTTACTTACTGTTTAACGGGGAAAAATAACAGGTTAACCATGTAGGGTTTCCATAAAGTTAATTTTCCGATGGATTTTCACCAGGTTTAGGTTTGATTTACTGTCAATCTTATAAAAATACTATTGAGATAATATTAATATGACAAAAATGTATCGCCATGTGAACGAGCTATAAGGTGGGTGATGGTTCTTCCAGAAAATAATTTAAAGACGGTCTCCTGAACATGAAGGATACAGCCTAAAATTCATCAGTTCCACTAATCCAAAGCACACAACTCCAGGAGTTCCAATACAGGATCTGGATATAGGCTCCGTGCCTTGGAATAAGAGGTGCCTTACCCTTTCATCTGCCTTATCTTATTAGCAATATTTCCAGGGCGGCACTATATCCTCCGATATCATCTCCGCCCCCGAACAACAGTTTAGTCTTTATCTCACAGGAGAGTATTAAACTGTGTAAAGTGGGAATCAGGGGAGGACATTAAGCCCGAATGAGATGTTGTTAACGGCCCTCTTCAACTCTTTAACCCAGAAACAAGGTCGTTCATCTCTTTCTTTTCTCTCTCTTTTATCCACTTTTTTTTTCTATTATCTGCCTTTCTCATTCCTCTCACAATTGGGTCTTTAAAATGTAATCGAGTCCTATCGTTTGCAACACTTTAAATTTTGTTTTATCGTTTATAGTTGTGTGGTTTCGAATTGTTTTATTTTAATCTTTTAAAAGTTTAACTAAAAAAAATTATTAAGGCCGGTAGTTTGTTAAAATACGAATTGTGATATTAAAAGTGGTTAAATTATATTTTGGATTCTTTGTTTTATTCTTAGTTATGTGAACCATTTTAGGAGAGAATGTCTCTCTCGCTCTGTCTTTTATTTCAAATTTCCATTCATAAAAACACAAGATTATTAAGTTTTGAAACTATCAGTATTTAATGATATCGCATCCTAAGAAATTATTCAATTCATATATTTTTTATAGTTGTTACTATTCATAAACATGATTACTTGAACCCCCAACTGTACTCGTATATAATACAAATATTATTTCTTGAATGTAATAGACAAAAATAAGAAATATTAACCTGCTATTGAATAAACTTATAGAAATAAAACGCCTTCATTCTAGCAGACACTACACGCACTGCTTGAGCACAGCTTCCCCTTAGCTGAACCAAAAGTTGAAGAGGTGACAGAGACCTCATTGTAGGGGATTATGTCTCCTATTAACTTCTATTGAGCACACTTTTATCGTACTCAGATTTTCCGATTGGGTGCAAGTATGCGGTCAAATTCCCGGCCTGGTCCCATGCCACTACCACCGTATTCTGTGAATTGATTGACATTTAATTGCTTAAGTTTTATTTTACATTTCTTTGTGAAGTAATATTATTAAATACTGATATTACTAAATACTGTGACGAGACTCTTTCACTATCATAATTTAATTTTTGTTAAACCTCATTGCCTGTATCCGGAAACAACCACTGATTACATCTCAAAATAGGCTAGTTTTAACAATTAAATGTCACAATAATCACAGTAAGCACATCACAATTTACTAAGTTTAATATTTATATAGTGTAAATGTGACTAGAGATTATTTTATTTTTACTATTTTAATTTATTTATTTTTTCATGCACTTAGTTTGATTATGTTCATTTTCTTTATCCTTCGGTTTATATATATTTAAAGAAAGATTTTATTTAATTTTTTTTATGTTATTTTATTTTAGCATGAATGTGATCAGTCATCATTATTACCAATTGCCCACAGCGGTGTGGCAGATTGGAATAGATATCAATAAATAAAGCTTTTGAATAAAACAAATATATTTATATAAATTTAATGCTGAAATAAGAGCGTAATAAGCTTGAAAATACTCTCATAAATCTTTATAACTAACTTCTTTCTGTTTCATTATTTATTCAATAACGATGATACTTCAACTTCGAGTCAGATTCTGAACTTTAAATTCTCGCAAATATTTTATGCTTGATTTTTTTTTTTTTTTATTGTTTTTTTCGGTTTCCCTCTTGTTATTTTATTTTTTATTATTTCTGTTTCTCGGTATTTTTCCCCCCATTGACAATGTAGTGAGTTATCTTGCTTCTTTTTTTTACATTTATTATTTTCTTTATCATATTAACTTAGCGAAGTAAAACAGAAAAAAAATGAAAAATTAACAATACTTTTTGTGATTTTTTTTTATTAATTTGTATTCGAGATCTGGTGATAAGGAGTTTATTTATCTCAGTTCAGAAGAGTCCAGAAAAAATTTCTCAAACTCTATTAACGTCTGACATGGAATCCTCATACAAGACTGAAAAGACAGGAAACTGCTTTTCGATTCCGACTATTACAACATTTACTAGACAAACGGTATAAACTTCCAATCTATTACAAAAGACTGATCTACAAGACCATTATAACGCCTATCTGGGCATACGAAGTTGAGCTTTGGGGCTCCATTAAACCATCAAATTCCTGCCAAATCCAATCCTTACAGTCCAAAATCCTTAAAGCTACTTACTTTGTCTCAAATCAAGTCATCCTTCTGGATCTCAATGTCCAATATGTTGCCGATTTGGCCAGAACCATATATCAATCCTTCCTTGATAAACTTCTCAACCACCAAAACCCACTTTCTCTAACCTAGGTTCTTCTTCATTACCTAATAGTCCTCCTAGGCGTCTGAAAAGAAGATAGCCTCGAGATCTTCTCCTCTATAAATGTTACTGGAGTTCTATCAATGGTTAGAGTTTCCACATTTTTGTATCATCTCACTATTTCACCTACAGCAAATTTACTTGTTGTATATATTTTTATACAGTTGTAAATAAAAATAAATAAATAATTACAAAAAAACCTCTATTATAGCATTATGCATCATATTTATTCATTACTTTAACCTTCCTACATGTACAATATGTAGAAATGAGAAGTATTGCAAACGTGATAAAATTCGAATTTTACAGAAATTTACGTTTTATTGTCCATAACTACTTCTCACAAAAAAGTCTTTTTCACTAAAATCGCCCCAATTTTTTTTACCGTATCCTCTAAAACATTTTTGTAAAATATATCTCAACCACAAAACTTAGGGAAGATTTATTTACCTTATATCTCAGAATTTATGCTCCTAGAAATAAGTTATCGGTACACTCGACTATAACTATAAATTTGAGATAGTACATTCTAGAACAGTTTGTATTTATCTAATTTCAGTATTCAGCTTTTATGAGAATTAAATTAGAGAAGTGTTGACTCTATAGGTTGAGATAATTTATGGTTTGTATAAAACTTTCTAATAATATTAGTTTGTGTCTCTTTTTGAGATTAATAGCTGTAATTAAATACTTAATTTTAGTTTTAGTTATGAAAAATACTGTTGCGAACACATTATTAATTATATAATCATTTTCTAACCGGCGGAGATATTAACTTTAGCCAGCGATCCCTAGCCGGGGAACATAAAGGAATCACACGGGCGACTGATCGCTGTGATTCCGACCGAGCAAATGGAAAATTAATCCCTGGACAGGGCGAGCCAAAAGTCCCCCACGGTGGCCCCGAATTAAACTGCCCTTTATGGCGATAACTTTGCAAATAAATTCACTGCCAAGTGTTTTATCTCCTTCTTATCTACATTATAGCGTTATTAATAAAGAGTTGGGAATACTTTCGAATGAGTTCTCGGTCTATTCTCGCCGATAAAGAAATTGGGGAATTTCATACTTCATTTATTTATTTTATAAACAAAAGGAACTTGTATGAACTATTTATACATAAATAAATGTATACAGCTTAAAATAGGAATAGAAGTTCATTTTGTATGTATTTAAGCTAATCAAAGTATGAATTGCTTATAAGATTCATATTGAGGCTTAATTGCATTATTATATGAACTGTATAATATTTCTTTTCTCTGAAAATATGTATATATTTTATATGTATATCAATGCATATATTGTTGCACTTTCTAATAAGATAACAGTATATGTGTGTAAACCCTATTATTTAAATAATATTACAAATAGTGAGGTCAAATATAGATGTGTATGTATAAAAATGTGATATGATATAGGGAAGTGCTGCTAATAACTGTATTATATTTAATAAAAATAAACTATTTAAGTATATAGGAGGCAAATTAGTATATGTTTCACTCCTAAAACTCATTAATGCGCTACTTTCAAGCACTTGAGTTACTCATTTTTCTACATCTTACTCATTTTTATGCATATTACCTTCTATAACATTATACTTATATTTGTCTAATTTTTCATATTTATGGATTATAATTTCCGAAATGTTTCAATTTATTTACAGTATACATTTAGATTCCGACTAAATGGCAAAATTATTACATGCAGTGATTGAACTAACTGAACTCCCTTTCGATATTGAAGAGGAGGGAATGAAAAGGAAGACGTATTAACGAGGACCCTCTTATTAAGAGATTTTGATTGAATCAACAAGGACACTGACTGCCCGACTTAATCCTCCCTGAAACCGATCAAGGATATTTCAATCAGTGCTGACTGCAGCTGCAGGGCTGCGCTGATCCTCGTGTAAGCCAGCCAATCAGCAATCGACTTATTAAATTCCGCCAATCCCTGTGGTCGTTTTAATTTCCTGACCAATCCTCTCGATGAAAGGACGGCATTGGATATCGCTGGGTATGAGAGGATTACGGAGAGGGCAAGTTCTGTCGGTCACGTGCGGTACACGCGTGATGGAAGATGAATCGACTGCTCATCGCCGCGTGTGCTGTGGCAGGAATTACCCCCTCCTTCTCTACCAGTTGATTCCCGCCCCCACCAATTTGTATTACCGCCCTTTTATCATACCGCGGTCGTAACATCAATACCACTTCCGCTGACAATCGATAGTGTAATGCCGTTCGATATTTCTGTTTCCTGTTCCGACAGTGAGTGGCCCCATTGTCGCGGAGTCAATTCGATTCTACAAACCCCCACCCCTTTCTTCCTTTTCATTGTATCCCTTGGGGCTGTTCTTTCTTCTCCATTGAATAGCTTTGTCTTTTCACTGTTCTATTATATTATCAATTGAAAGTTAATCCTGCATTAATAGTTCAATAGAAGCGAATGAAATATGAAAATTATTAAGTATCTTAAACAATATATATTACTTAAATAAATTTGCAATGTGACAGTAATTTATCGGAAAAATAATTGATTCCACATATGCAAAAATTAACTAATCAAAATTTTTGTTGTATTTTTTGCACTGTATCAATATTTTTGTTTCTTTCTCAACTAAAACCCAAACCTCTTTCTTTTTCTAATAGTGATATAAAGGAACGCTGTATCTTGGGTTTGTGTTGCGAAATTAACATTCTGAAGAAATGTTATCGATATATCTTATAAACAAATATTTCGCCAAAATGTTGGTTGACTTACGTCATATGGCTCAATTAATTTTTACTTTCAATTACCTTTATGTGGAATATATATTAGGGGAAAGTATTGTGATCGTGCAAAATTTCTAATTCGAGTTTTCGATGGAAATGCATGTTTTGATGACCCATGGGCCCAAAATACCTAGTAAAGCAAAATGATCAGTGTGTGAACAGCATATCTTAAAATGAAAAGTAGTTGGAAATTTGAATTGTGTATTTAAGGTGTGTGTATGCCTGGAGTGTGAAAGAAAATGTTTCAATAAAATTGACTGACCGAAAGTGCCACTTTATTAAATATATTTTTCATATTTTTTCGTTTTATTAATAACGTTTCTAAAAGTTTTGATTGAACTCAATATTTCAATATGATATATAGGTGACTAAAATAATTACAAACTCATATTTCACCAAAGTGAAAACAGACCTCCCACAAATAAGCATAGTTGACGAAATCGCAGATCTAGGACAAAGGATTATCTTTAAAGGTAGGCAATGAAAAGTGATTCAAATAAGACGGACACGTTGGAGCTAATGAATGATAATGAAGAAATATTTGCCAGTCCCTAAAAACATTAGATTTCATTACCTGTGATGTCTTATGGATGCCAATAATGGACCCTCAACTTGCGCCATGAGAAAAAAATTCAAACATGCCAAAGAGCAATGGAGAGGAGCATGGTATAAGAAAAACCTAAAGCTGAGTAGCACATCTAGAAGATGAAATGACAATGCTCTGGGCTTCTAATGAGGAAGAACTACGAAAACTAGGCCAAGAAACTAAGAGAGTGGATTGCCTCATTAGCCTGACATCGCTTAAATCATAAATGGTTCAAAAATCTATGAATGGAATATGGTCCGGGCGCGGTCAAATAAAACTCAAATAGTAATAACTATTTTAATTGAGCCAACGTTTCCCCCCACGTTGCAGAGCTTCGTCAGGGCTGTTTTGACGGAAGTCAAAGTCAGTGTTATATTCCACTCATTGATACACACGGTCAATCAGCAATCTTCCAGTTTAAAAAATCTTTCTTATTTTTTGTTATTGAAATTAATTAGTTTTCATTGTTGGCTGTACTAAATAAGGTAAGTATGGATAATACAAAATACACTTTTCCTCCACAAAAAATTAAAAACTGGAAAATATGACAATATTTGGTTGTTTCATTATTGTATTTGTAATTAGTGTAGGTCTTTATTTATTGGATCACTTTGTCGGGGGG
>NW_027108072.1:745637-747798 GCF_000696795.3 Halyomorpha halys | reverse complement strand
TTTAGAGAAACATAAAATTGAAAAGGAATAGTATACAAACTAATTTGTAATTATACAAAATATTGAATTGAATCATAAATGATAAAAAATTGATAACTGATAATTGAATAGTAAAAAAAAAGTTAATAGATTGATAATCGTGGAATTAGATGGTTGTAGATTAAAAAACAGTGAAAGATGAAATATAATATCATGTAGGTAAGAAGATATGTATAATATAAGATATGCAAGTAGTGTCTAAAAAAGCGAAAAAATAAATAAATAAATTGAATCTACAAATTGAACAATATGACAGATAATGAAAAATAGTGAGTGGGTTATCTACACCTTATTACGAGCTTTATTTATTTATTTTTTTACACCTAGACATGAAAAAAAAAAAACACTCGACATCTCAAAAGAAGTTTTTCACCGTTTTAGTAGAGGCTGATTTTTTCGAAAACATATCCAATCCTTTTAGATAATTTCATTCTGAATTAATTTAATTAAATAAATTAAAACTAATGTTTTTTCCTTCTATATTATTATTTTCTAACAGGTATTTACATATTTAGAATGCGTGTTTAAGCTGTTTTATTCAATTGATGTTAAACAGCTGTTTAACACTGTTTGTGGTGTTTTTAATTTTAACCATCTTTTTCGGTGTTTTATTTTTTTTTCCCTTGACAGCTTTTGATATTAAAATTAGTATTTTATTATCATTAAAAATGTTTTGAAAATTAATATTTAAAACTATTAAACTTACCATTTTTTTATTAATTGTTTCAGGTCAGCTTCTTTGACAATCATATGCAACTGCTGTGGTAACTATTTCTCTACAATTTTATTAGCATAAGTATAGGCTGACGAATAAGCCCGCTTGGCGAACGTTCCAATTCTCTTGAATTAGACGGGTTTGTGGAACGTTGCATGAGCAGCACGTAATTACAAACCTATTTTATTCAAGACAAAAATTACTAAAAAAAAAAAAAAATAAATAAATTAATAAGATATAAAAATTATGTACCACTACAACCCAGAGTTTAAGATTAAGTACTTAGTAAAGAAGCGGTTCTTGACCAGTAGAGGTGCAAGAAGACGATTTTCTGGACCGCCAGGTTGGCACAACCTTAGACTATAGCTAGACTAAACCACCTTAACTGGACTCATATTTACACCTTGTAATGTCACAAGGCAATCAAAGGGAGAATACTTAGTAAAGTATATATAATACATTCCATGTATTATGTATGTATGAAGTACTAATTCTATTTTAATGAAGGGTATGAAAAATAATTGTGATAAAATCAGTGGGAATATTTTTTCAAGTGTCATCTAAGGGGACAAATTCGGAAAGGTCATCTTGGTCGTTCGTCGAAACGAGAGAGGCATTCGACATAAAAAAAATACTAGATATAACGGCATTCACCTTTAGAGATAGCAATGCAGAGAGAAGGTTAGAATCATCAGTCATCGAATGAAGAAAAGAAGAGAGCCATTGTGATGCGAGCATTGCTCGGATCCCAACGAGCGGGTTCGATTTGGTATTTAAATGAGCGACAGTAGTCCAACACGAGTAGAGCAGAACAAGATATCTCCCTCCACTACATCATACTGTCATCACCACTTGCACATATTACTGCACAACTCATCTTAATAAATTACTGAATAATCTGAATGATATGCGATGTTTCACATGGCTCATGGAGCAAAAGTTTCAACATATACAATATCCCAAGTGGAGAAGATAGTCGGGGGTGCGGTCAGCAAACAAAAAAAATTATTTATTCGTGCCGACGTTTCGACCTGAATTACAAATCTGGATCAGAGCTAGAAAACAAAAAAAGATAACAACCATAATTCAGAGGAACATCAAAATTTAAAAAAATAAGAAACTAACAAATTTGGAAATATACATAACCATGAATTGAAAATCGGATGTTTGTTTTTTTCTAAATTAATTATTGAATAAACTGCTCGTAGATTTCGACTATTGCAACATTTACTAGACAAACGGTATAAATTGCCAATCCATTACAAAAGACTGATCTACATGACAATATAAGTCCTATCTGGACATACGGAGTTGGGCTCCACTAAACCATCAAATTCCTCCAGAATCCAATCCTTACAGTCCAAAATCCTTCGTAAAATCCTTAATGCTCCTTACTTTGTCACAAAT
>NW_027108072.1:734116-744042 GCF_000696795.3 Halyomorpha halys | reverse complement strand
ATATTACCAAACGATTCTTTAATGTAATAATAGTATTTTAAAAACCTTTTTACATACTAATACGGTATATAAAATATTTATTTTTTCAAAACCATTAATTGCAAATTGAGGAAAAAGATAAGTAAGGAGTACGTATTCCTCATATAATATATATCTTCTCATATATCTTCACTACTAAATTGAGGTGTCCTTATATTAGAAGATTGTAGAGTGAGGTGGATCTAACAGGTGTGCACTGAAATGGCACGCTAAGTAGGGGTCCTCCGGCCCTTCCTCTATTGGCTCTTAGAGTCTGTAAGAAGCATTTTCATTGGCTATCAGAATTTTTTTTTTTTGCAATTTACGGAGGACCTAAACAAAGACAAGTTCCTCGGAGCATAAGCACATGAATGTAATATTTCGATAGGCTGGTCCAAACCTGTGGGCAATCTACTCTAGTCGGCAGATCGTAGGGAAAAATCAAAGAAAGGAAACTATAAATATTTTCTCCTGAAAGGGTTGACTGGTTCATTCCTTATTTTTTTCATTTTTCGAATTTTAACCTCTGATCCCTGTTTTGCTTTTTGGGCGCAAATCGAAATACAAGCAAGTCCTAATGTTGCTTGTACAGGCTTGTTCTAAGTCAGTCCGATTATTGTCGGTAAAAGGTTAATCAGGAGACATTAGTTCTACTGATTTTATTAAAAAATATTGAATTATCCTAACCTTTGAATTAATTAACATAGAAAAAAATATATATTTATAAAAACATTATATGTCCAGGTTATTATTTGCTAAAAATAATATAATCAAAGATGATTTCTATTATTGCCTGATAGGATTGTATTTTTTTTTTTCGTAGCCAATGTCTAGCTTAATACTTCATCAAAACCACCTTTTATTTCTAAATAGCACCCGATTACTAGTTTCATTCACACACATCCTTGCCATTTATGTGAATAGAGGAAAATTATGAATATTTTTGTATCATTATTTAAAAAAAAAAACAATAAAATATGAATACAAAAAGAAAGAAAAGGAAGGGATATTTAAATTAATTAAATATTTTCATATTTTCTTCTTAAAAGGTTGACGGATTTCGTTCTTTATTACATATAGTTATTTTATTTTATTGAAGAGAATTAATACAATCTTCCGCAAATTAAGGGTATTAGTATTTAAGTATTAGTGCTCAAATATTCATTCATACTATAGGTACATAAATAGAAGAAAATAATTTAAATAATAACACTAGTACTCACTGAATTAAAAATTAAATTAAAAATAATAATAAAGAAATATATAAATAAAAGATAGTACTATTTTGGTTTTTATAAATAAAAATATAATATAACCGATCTTATAATAAAAATAAAATAAAGTAATTTACAATACAAAGAAAATTAAATTTAAGCAGGAATAAAATAATAACACATTCGCGTCTACAATATTTACATTCTGGAGGGGAACTCCAAGGAGAGGAATGCAAGGTCTCCAGGAGATCCCAGATCTTCTCTACCAGCCGCGTTACTGTTTTTTTGTTTTTTTTTTAGCCTGATATCTGTATACCAAATCAGGTATACTGTGCATAATGTAAATAGCAGGAACGCAGGAAATATTAGTCTGAAGAAAACAAACTTTTGCAAGCGCATAACTCAAGAAGTATATTTGGATAAATATTTACGTGTTTAGAAAATTTTGTTGTAGTAATTTTTGAAGATAATAAAATTTCCTATAAAACAAAACATCATCGAAATCAGGCCATTACTAGCAAAGAACCATGTACCTGTACTGTTTTGTTTTTTAAACCCACATTTAGTAAAAAATAACATTATTTGAAACCATATCACAATCAGCGATATTTTTTATGAATTTCCTCATTAGTTTTAAGTTGTGCCCTAATATGTCGATAATAATTTATGTTTTCTTCGTTCCATCGAGCTTGGGCATCCTGTTCCTTTTTCTTCCTTATCCTGAGATCAGTTTGTGTAGGACGTATCTTTGGTGGACAGTTAGTGATCGATAGTTTCTATGTCAAAGTGTCCATTGATAAAGCGTAGGTTTTAAATTTAAAATCCTTTTATCAACCTAATTGAGATACTTATCTTAAATAATAAGAAAGATTTATCTTTTGAGAACAATAACCTTTGCTGATGTAAGAAAGGTTGACGAAAATTGATTAATTTTATTATATATTTCTATAAAAAAATCCATAACTGTATTACAAAAGAATACCACAAATGACTAAACAGACTAATTAATAAGAGATGACAAACACTTGTAACTCCTAAATGTTAAGAACGTTTCAACAGAATTGAAAATGTCCCTCTTTTTTTTTTAATCCTAAAGGTGCCCAAAACGTTCACGAAACTATGGCAAATTCACGCAGGTCCAAGCGTGTAGTTCCAAAGAGCTATTTGGATTGACTGGAACCGACGTTGGCCTCAAAGTGACTGACCGTTGAGTGTCAGTTTTTGGGCACAAAGCAAATGGCTCTTGGGTTGCATCTACACATTTAAGAACTGCCAACTAATAAATATTTGTGATCTTCGAGTATCGATGAATCGAAGAATTTCCTCAACCTATGGATTTAATAATTAACACTTGTTTTACATGTTATATTTTTAAACAGACACACATAACATTTATTGAAGAGTGGTGTCAAAACTGGAGAATCAAAATAAATCCAGACAAATCCCACCAGATCACCTTTTCTCTCCGTTGTAAACCTCTGCCCTCCTGTTCTACAGTATCCTTTCTAAATACTCCACTAACGCCTGTTGAACAGATTCGATACTTAAGACTCCATCTTGACAAGAGACTTACTTGGAATCCACACACAAGACTGAAACGACCAGAAACTGGTCGTAGATTCCGATTGCTACAACACACACTTGAGAAACGCTCTAAACTTCCCATTCACTACAAAAAATTAGTATGCACTACGATAATCAGACCAATTTGGACATATGGAATTGAGCTCTGGGGCTCCACCAAACCATCAACTTCCTCCCGCATCCAATCCTTACAATCCAAAATCCTACGTAAAATCCTTGATGCTCCTTATTACGTTACAAATAAACTCATTCGCAAAGACCTTAACATCCCATTCGTTGCAGATTTGGCCCAACACAGATACGGTCTTTTCATTCCAAGCTCCTTAACCATCCTAACCCATTAATTCTTAATCTTTCATCCTTAACAATCCCTGATAATCTTCCAAGGCGTCTGAAAAGAAAAGGCCATCTTCCACGAGACCTTCTGATTTAAATTAATGTTTAAAGTACCACCAATGGGTGGTTCCTTCCCAAGAGTTTCAAGTGTATATGAAACATACAACATATTTACATATTGTATTATTTTGTACAGTTGTAAATTACATTAAATAAAAAAAATAAAATAAATATTTTTAAAATTCTCTCGATTCGGTGTAAATACATTGTTTCAAATCTTGTTAACTAACTTTACCAGTTTATTTTGGATTTAACATGGCACAAATATATATTAATGAAGACTTCAGATGGCTAGGTAATTAATTCAATTAAAAAGAAAATTTCTTATTTACATTCAAGAACGAAGGTTGAATTCATAGATTATGTGGTACTATTTATATGAATTTTTGTCACATTTACGTTTCATTTCATTTAGCTAATATTTATTTTGTTCCTTTTTGTAATGAAAATAGATTAAATCAAATATTCAAAAATTTAAATGAATAGAAGCGTGTAGATACTTTTTTTTATCAAGCATCTGTTCAAGTCTTGCATTTGTGGTAATTGGCAAAAGTGTAGATCCAGCCTAAGATAGGTTTAATAATAAAACACACACTATAACTGAGCTGGGCATGCTGTTTATATTCATTAAAATTAAAAAAGAAAAACAATTATGTATGCATAATTACTCATGTTAAATATGTTTAACACATGTTAAATATGTTTACGCATGTTAAATATGTTTAACAGTATCAAACAGACAAAACTACTGAATCATATTCTGAAGACGGGTATCCTGATCTAAGTTTGAGGTTTCGGGTTAAATCGACAAGTAAAAATTAAAAATTCAATTATGTAGGGACTACCTGGGTTTTATACAAATAGTTGAGGCATGTATCGAGTTCTGTTCTATTGGTACGCGGAACAACTTGAAAGAATGTATAGCACTAATACTAAACCATTTAAATTACTCTATTATAAAATGTCCTTAGTTATATTTAAATAATTTACTTTAACTAGTTTTAACTAATACTAGAGATCATTAATATCAAACTTAAATATGTTTGGATTGGATACTTCTCCTCTCTCCCTCACACTTGAAAGACGTGTTAGAGTTGGCTGAAAGCCCTCGACCAATCAGGAGTCAGCTTGCGTTCGGAGGGTGCTGATTGAAGGTAGCCCTTCTCTTGGTTTGGGTCTTCATCTCATCTTGTTTGATTTGGCCCTTGTATCATGTTTTCTTACAAGTTATACTCCAGCCCTGTAGGGTCATCAAGTATCTTCGAGAGCAGGAGAGGAAAAGTTACGAAAGACGAAGAAGAATCCCTTTGGCTTGTGAGTGCTAGTAACATTCTAAAGAAAATATTAACTTTTGTACTTATGAACTGAGTATGGACATTAGTTAAAGCATGAACAGAGAATAAAAAAGATTATTTGCTATAATAAAATTGGATGTGTGAAATTCTTGGATAGTGTAATTATCGTATTGTATCATAAATATTATTTTATTTATAAGAATTATATTATGATTTTAAATTAATAATAATATACAATTTATAAATAATTTCATTATTAATTTGAATTATTATTAGCATTTATTTTCATTTGAAAGAATTATACAATCAAATAACATTTATTTAATATTTATCCATTTTTAACATGATTCAAATATTTTGTTATATTAATTATTTTATTTTAACGATCGTGGTCTGCTCAAGGTCACATATTCAATAGACTTGATGAAAACAAAGGCTTAATGTGTGTACGAAAAACTGAAGTTAATAAAAAATAAAAGATATATAAGAAGATGGTCAGGGTTGCGGTCAAAAGTGAAACAAAAATAGTTAACAACTATTTTTGTTTCACTTTTGACCGCAACCCTGATCATCTTCTTATATACCAATTTTTACGGTCAACTATATATACATATATAAAAAATAAAAGAGGTCGTAAGGTTTCGTTATGAACATAAACTAATGTCCTATTAGTGAAATTATTTTTTTTTTAAACATTAATTTGTTAGTTATATATAAAGCAAAATTATACAACAATAAAGAATAAGAAAGAAAAGTTATTCAGTCTTCATCATACTTTTGATATAATTATATGTTTTAGCAGAAAGGTTTTGTCGTTTTTTGTTGTTGATTTTGTATGAACAACTGAATGAATTTTTTAGAGTTGCATTCACTTATATTGGATGTATTCAATATTTTTAAACCCTCATGTTGTATCAGGTCAGACATAGACGCAGAGAAGAAAAATGTTCGCTGACCGACTTGGATAATTAATTTACTCTAAGACTTCTGAGAAGAAATGTTCTTAGAAAAGCTTTCTCGGTTTGTTCTGGTCATTTGTCTCTCGACTAACACTTTTCTTAGCAAACCCTTTTTTTAGGCTGTTTCTTCTTAGAAGTTTTAGTTGTACGATTGATAAAACAAAAAAAAAACTTTTTTATTTCACTTTCTCAAGTAGTGAGTTATCTATGGTTATAGTAAGATAATAAAAAAAAACAATACGCGGAACTCACACGTTTTTGTGTTCTCTGAGTTATAATAAAAATTTATTTTCACAAAATGCGTTTTTTTTTTTCATTTTCTATGTCCAATATTTCGGCTAATATGGCCACCCAATATTATTGTTGATAAGTGAGTGATTTCAGCGTTGAAATAAATTTTAATTAAAAGTATTTATATATAATTAAATAGTGACGTGCATAGGCTGGATGTTAGGTTGTGAATTTATACTTAATACTGTCCTTGATGTAGGCCGAAACGTTGTGCATCTAACGTATTAATAAAGAATTTCAAGACTTTATTGGATTTAATTTATTTTATTTAAACAAGATATATAATTTTTAATTCGTATAAAAGAAGTTCAAAAATAAATAAAAGTCAATTCTCTCAGACCCAGATTCGAACCGGCACCACTTCTTACAACAGTTGTGGCTCAACATACGTATGTATATTTTAAAATTCAACAGTTTTCCTAACACAAGAAAAATATTTTAAGTAATTAAAAGAAAAATTGAAGTAATTTTTATTTTATAAAACCAATATTTTACTTGTTTTAATTATAGACAATGTTCCGTGCTTAAATTTACATCTTCTGCTACACAATACGCGGTAAATTTAGAAATTATTATATTAATTGATTAAAAGTTTTGTCAAACGTATGTTATATTTTATATATATTTCCAATTGAATATTCCAATACCCGAATTGCTCCTTAGGTAAATGGTTTTGTGTATATTTTTCGATTTTAAAGAAATCATTCAAATGCGAAAAGAAACCAATCCATTCGAATTCTTTTTCCAGTCTGAAGAGAAACTGCGAAGTTGAATGTGTCTCATTTTGAATTACTTCTTCGAATTTTAGATTTATCACCAATTGCAGGATTAATAGAGATTTGAATAGATGCTAACGTAAAAGTTTTAATGGACTTTTTAATCTATTTATTTTTTAGTTGATTGTTGGATGAGATTATAAATGTAGAATTTATATATAAGGTTATAAAATTTTACAAATTGTTTTTATTAATAATAAAAAAAGATGTCTAAAAGTCTCTACCCTTCTTTGTTAAATTACATGCCCTACGTTTCGGCCAATCCGGCAGTCATCAAGGAAATCTTAGTTTTAGTTTCACAGCATCAACATTTATTTATAAAATTTTCAGGCTATTATGCACAAGTCAAATTAATACATTCAAAATTAATCTGTGTTTGTCACAATAACATTTAATAAGAGATTATATTCTTTGTAAACACTTTTAACAACAATATTATGATGAATGTTAATGATAGTAAAGTTAAGCGTTTGAATGTGTTAATTTTGCTTGGGCATAATAGCCTGCAAAGTTTTGCAAGTGAATGTCGAGGTTGTGAAAGTAAAATTAAGATTGCTCTGATGATAAGAGGATCAGCCGAAACGTTCGACATGATTTAATGAAGAAGTGTTGAAACTTTTGGATATTTTTTGTTATTATTGATAAAATACGGATTTCGAACAAAATAATAAAAATATATACTAATTGTTTTTTTTATAATAGGATATAGTAGTTTGTAAAAATACACTTCTTAAAAAATTATTATTTGAGCCACAACGTGGAATTGTCTGGATTCCCAGGGAAATGCAATATAATTCAGTTCAGGAATTCTTGGAACAGGCCAAATAGTTTCTGAGCTATTTTCGCTATCGCTGTCTTGTTTTATATGATTTTATATTTCTTTAGTACAATTAGTGTTTAATACTGTACTGTCAAAAATAATAATAAAAATAATGTGACTTCTGTTATTGTTAAGTTTCGTCTAGTTTTAGTCATCTATATTATTTCTAAAAATATTTTGTTTTACAAAACTGTCAGTTAGTTCAGTCCTGAAGGTTTATTAGAGTCGTTTCATGTCATTTATTTATAAAGTGTCAACTCAAATTATTCGTACAACGTGGACAAATAATTATCCATTCCATTTTTTATTTATCTACGTATCCAGAAAATTTCATCCAATACGGTCCGACTAGATGATATCTATCGGTCGGTACCAAATTAACATTCATGCATGATAAACATAATTGAACATGAATTAGTTGCACTTTTAATTATTAGCGTGGTGTGGTGTGGAGGCTACGACTCATAAGCTATAATTATATAAATTATAGCTATAAAACTAATTATTCAATTAACAAAATACAAAATACTAAAATGAAAAAAAAAAATAATTGACAGAACTTATGAAGTGAATAATAATGATTTTTTGTTTCGC
Source organism: Halyomorpha halys (assembly GCF_000696795.3). Taxonomy (NCBI): domain Eukaryota; kingdom Metazoa; phylum Arthropoda; class Insecta; order Hemiptera; family Pentatomidae; genus Halyomorpha; species Halyomorpha halys. The sequence goes on along the minus strand of NW_027108072.1, from coordinate 736,095 downwards.
TTTTAATTCGTACTAATACAAAGTCGTAAAATGAGTGGGCGATATTTCTCTTAGCAACTTATATAATTTTTAACAGAATATAATAATGATTTATATGTAGATACTTATTTAACATAAGTTTTATAATAAATATTATATATTATATAAATAAATATTTATACAATCCATAAAATACCTCAAACACAAAGCAGAGGGACAACCGAGTGCAAAGGGTTAATATATGAACTGTTTTAAAAATTTATTTTCTCTTGTTTTCTTTTTCTTTTTTTTTATTAATTTATTTTTACAATTTTTCATCATTTCTTTTATTTCGTTATTTATATTCGCTTTAGTTATTATGATATATGACTAGATTTATATTATAGTGAAAGTGATAAATCATTTTGAAGTAACCACAGATCCCTATTGGAAGATACCATCGCGGCTGCCACTTTGTATCAAACGCTATGCCTCAATCTAGATATCTGCTCACCGTAAGAATTAGTGATAGCGCCATCTGAAGGATGTAAATTGGACCCATCCCCTTGGAGGTGGCGCCGGCAAAAAAAACAGCATTTAAATGTAAATCTTGGCCTGGTGGTAGTCAACAAGTCGTAATGTTTATCAAGCCAAACCTCTCCACCCACCACCCTCCTTGTTAGAGATGGTAGTGCCTCTAATTTTCGTAAACAGGGTCGATGAACTTTCTTTTTTACTGCCAGCTCGTTAAGAAATGTACAAGATGTTGCTAATAACGCAACCCTCTTACTTAAGCTACGGTTTATTTTGTTTATTAGTATGTAAACTAATTATTAAATTATGTTTAACATTTTAGTAAAAGATGAACTGATTGAGAATATTCAAAACAATTTGGTAATAAAATAAACATATATTTTATTCTCTTATGTTTATCACATATAGCTCGTTTTTGTATAATTTCCTGCTTGAGTTATTCGAGGGTTTATTAAGTTGTCCCTCCCTCCAACCTCTCCCTGGTAAAATACGCCCATGTTTTAGCAATTATTAATATATAAATATAAACTATAAAAGGATTTGATAACTTAAAAAGGTGAGAGGAAAAACTTTTTTTCAGTTAAAAAAATTATTACCATTATTATATATACCGTTCGAAAGCCAGAGATTTGAGAAAAAAATATAAGTCACACACAAAGTCGCAGAAGGAAATAGAGGATGACGAAAACAGGTCAGTTCTAGCACATGTCATTTCCCAGGCGTATGCACAATGTTTTTTTCCTTTTCATCAGTCTGATAAATGTTTTACATGTTACCTTAGTTATTAAATTGTTAGTTTATTTTTAATCCGTGTGTTAGTTGACAAAATGACTAACTCTATAAAACCATTTTAAGTATTTTCTGTTAGTGTCGTAATTGGAGGATTAAGATAAATTCCAACAAATCCCATGAAATCACCTTTACCCTTCGTCGTAAACCTACTGACTGCCCTACAGTTTCATTTAAAGATGTTACTCTTACCCCTGTCGAACAGATCCGCTACCTTGGACTACATTTGGAACACATTACAAAAGACTGATCTACATAACTGTAATAAGGCCAATCTGGACATATGGAGTTGAGCTTTTGGGGCTCCACTAAACCTTCGAATTCCTCTTGTATTCAATCCTTACAATCCAAAATCCTTCGTAAAATCCTCAATGCTCCTAACTTTGTCACAAATAATACATAAAGACCTTAATGTTCCCTATGTAACCGATCTAGCCCGAACCAGATATCACTCCTTCCATTATAAAGTCTCTAACCACTCAAACCCCTTTGTTTCTAATCTTGCATCCTCTTCCATTCCTGGCAATCCTCCGAGGCGCCTGAAAAGATGATGGCTACGAGACCAGCTGTATGTAATATAGTATTACATAATGTGAAATGTCATACCAGTGGGTAGTTTCTCTACACGCCTGTAACACTCCAATTTAACTTAGATCAGATTTACTAAATGTATTATAATGTACAGTTGTAAATAGCAA
>NW_027108072.1:724925-729731 GCF_000696795.3 Halyomorpha halys | reverse complement strand
TATTTTCACCGTTTCCCTGACCATCTTCTTATATATAAAAATATTTAGATATAAAAAGATGGTCATTGTTGCGGTCAAAAAAAGAACAAATAGTTTAAAACTATTTTAATGTCCGCGTTTCGCCCCACTTTGCAGAGCCTCATCAGGGGTAAAAAGATGCAAAAAAAACTGAGAATATTACAATGAGGTAATTTAAGCTAGGATAAGTATAATGTAAAATAGAGTGATAAGAAATTGCATATAAATAAAAGGAAGGAAGACATAAAATAGTATCAGTATAAAATAAACTTGAATAGACAATGATAAGAATAAAAAATAAGTAACAATGGCAAGAGTAAAAATACGTAAAATATACAGTTAAAAAAGTACAGGAGACAAAAACAATACGGGAAAAAAAAAAGAAAGAAAGTAAAGATTAAATAAACGTCTTGAAAGAATAAATATAAATAAAAATACAATTTTTATTATTTTTATTTATATTTATTCTTTCAAGACGTTTATTTAATCTTTACTTTCTTCTTCTTTTTTTTCCGTATGTTTTTGTTTTACGTACGTCTCCTGTACTTTTTTAACTGTTACTTACATATTTTACGTATTATGTAATATTTTTCTACCTACTGCTACAGTGTTAATTAATTTAAACTCTATATGTTTTTATTCGGGGACAACTCTATACAAATAGAGCTAACGACTTCAGTGATTGGCTTAGTTACATATGCATTAATACTCAACAAGAATAATAATTTATATAAATTAATAATAAACATTCCAGCTTATTTATATCCCTCACAATCAGTATAAAAATATTGCTTATTTAGAATTATAAAACAGGCAAAAGCTACAAATCATATTAAGAAGGCACTTTTCCAGTTTTAAGTTTTAGATTTTGGGTTATATACAAAGGACACTTTAGGATCAATTATATGGGCAATGCCAGGATTTTAAACAAATAATTTTACTTAGTAAAAGCAGAGTTGTTCGTTAGCTTTGCATTAAGCCTGGAATTTGGGGTTTTGTAGCTGAGCTGATATCTTGCCGAGAGACTGCCTGTGGACTTGCACTATCAGTAACTTTGTCAGCTCGGATGTCAAGTTGGGGCCGAGCATAAAGGAGATGTCTATCTGGTTCCTCTATTAGAGCAGTAAGATCGCAAGCATCTCGAGTCCTCCCGTATCTTCCTCCCCCAAAGTCGCTATCTCCCCGACCCCAATGACCCGTAGTCTAATTCCCCCGGATTCGAGCAGACCCCCGCAGGATTACTCAGCCCCAATTACAGAGGATGGGGGAACTCCTTTCCAATTATACCATCGCTATGGCTACGACTCTAACGAGAGCCTATTGTCAACATCAGTCAGAATAGGAATCGATAACCGCCCTTACAATATATATATATTTATCCTGTTTGTGACTCCTGACACGTGGTTCATGCCCGACCTACCCTATAAACCAATCAGTTTTGATCCTCTTTAGGCGCTGTGATTCTTTTTCTGTTTGCCTCATGTTTAGGGAGAATCGAACTTGAATACGGATTACGTTCGGGCTCAATGCCTCTTTTCAAGCAAACAACTTTTCCTCATGTATTTTTTTTTTTTTTTTGAACAGCAGGCTTTTTCGTAAAACACAAGCTATGGACTAGGTAAAATATTTGTTGTTTCCACTCAAGCAATTTTCCTTAACGCGATCCAATTTATACAAAAATAATTATATAATATTTTATATATATATATTGACATTTACAACCGTACATAAAATACAACAAGTAAATTTGAAGCACAATCATGTACTTATATACTGTATCATGGTTGATACAGGTATGTAGAGAAACTACCCATTGGTAGCATTCTAAATATGGTACATTTTTAAAATATAAGGCTCTTCTTTTCAGGCGCCTGGGAGAATTTTCAGGAATGGAAGAGGAAGCAAGGTTCGAAGCTAGTGGGTTTGAGTGGTTAGGGAGTTTACAATGGAAGGATTAATATCAGATTCGGGCTAGATTGATTACATAGGGAACGTTTAGGTCTTTATGGATGATTTTATATGTAGCATAGTAAGGAGCATTGAGGATTTTACGGAGGATTTTTTGATTGTAAGGATTGAATACGAGAGAAATTCGAAGGTTCAGTGGAGCCCCAAAGCTCCAGATAGGGCTTATTATTGTCATATAGATCAGTCTTTTGTAATGAATTGGTAGATTAGACCGTTTGTCTAGTAAGTCTGTAATAGTCGAAATCTACGTGCAGTTTCCTGTATTTTCAGTCTTGTGTGAGGATTCCAAGTTAGTCGTTTGTCCAGATGTAGTCCAAGGTAGCGGACCTGTTCTACAGTGATAAGAGCAACATTATTAAAGTCTTCTGAAGGGCAGTTTGCATGTTTACGACAAAGATTAAAGGTGATCTGATGGGATTTATTTGTATCCCCCAATGTCGGCACCATTCTTCGAGGATAATGACATGGGACCTGAAGAGTTCGGGATGCAATCAAAGGGTTATTATTAACTGTGAGCACTCATGTGACAAGGTGAGGATAGTGTTAGGATTTATTGCGATGTCATTTAGCTAATATTAGAATGATATTTTTTTTTTTACTGTTTATTGTCAAGTGTCAAAAAGCCACCATCTTGATTTTTTCTTTATATTCTATCAGTCGTGTGCAATAATTTGTTTGTTGAATGTTATTGTAATAAATTTTGTAGTCATATTAGCAATAAAACACCATAACTTTCACTAGAACCGATGACAGATTATTATTTATTCTGTTATTGTAGCCGTGAGCCAACCCTGTGGGGTCAACCCAACCTGATATAATGGTTACCAATAATTAAGGGTAAATCTAGCGATTGAGCGTGCGTATCTTCTAGTTATTAGCACCTCCTTGCACGGCCGTTGGTCTAGTGACAGTACTTCCTTACAAAGTAGTGACTCTTCATGGGTTTTAGTTGTAAAGATTTATCTTTTTATTGTGTATAAATATGATTTAGATTTCAAATTAATCTAATTCGTAAGATTTTATTAACAAGGTAAACGGGTTTTATGGTAAAAGATTTTACCCTACCTATTATTATTTTTATTACTTATCAGTTATAAAATTTCTTATTCTATTAGAGGTTTTAAATAGTTTTCATGTCGACTATAACACATAAACTATAATTTTTTTTCTTGAATTAACTTATTAAGTACAATTGCATGATATATAGCAGGCGTTAATACATAAAATTTAATGGAAGATTATTGATGATTGACCGTGTGTATAGATAAATAGAATATGGTCCGGGTGCGGTCAATAAAACTCAAATAGTAAATAATTATACCATTATTTTATACTTTATTTCTCCCTTGTTTTTCTATCTATGAGTGTTTTATTTTTTTTTTTGATAATATCTCTCCTCTCCCTAATATACTCTTCTCCCCCTCTATTATGTATATTACCATTTATTGCTTACCTAATTTAAATATTTTTTTTTACAATGTTCACTTTAAAATCATTTCCGTTATTGTGGTGTGCTAACTGCCATCCCCACTCTTCCCAATACAAACGGCTCAGTCTGACTTTGACTTCTGTCAAAACAAGTATGAATTCGGTCTCATCATTTGATTTTATTCTTTTCTCTTTTCATCTGTTAATTTGTACTTTCTTTAATATTTAGTACTTTATTTAATTTGGACTATCTTATCTATTTATCTGTTACTATTACCCTTTTCATTTACTGTTTACAACCTTTAATTTTTCTTATTATATTTTACTTTTCATTGTGTACCCCTGTTATGTTCCACTTATGTTTTTTTCTTTTTTTTTGGTAAATATGTCAAGTGTTTGTATCTTTTTTAGCCCTGACGAAGCCCTGCAACGTGGGGCGAAACGTTGGCTCAATAAAAATAGTATAATTATTTACTATTTGAGTTTTGTTGACCGCGCCCTGACCATATTCTATTCCTAAAATTTAATGCTTAGAAAAAAAAAAGAAATAGATTAACTTTATTGTTTTTATGAAATAACATTATAGTGTTTAAAATAGAAAAAAATTGTTTAAATTACCATTATAAGTAAAGCAATGAATAAATTGTGAACTTTATCCTGACCACTGGTGAGGTGTCATTTTATTTTACTACAAAAAGTTTCAGAGTGAGAAATAAAATGTTTCCAACAACGAAGTAATTATATTCATATTGCCTTTAAATGAATTGGAAATGGAATTTCCTACCTGAGGTGGAAATGAAATGCTGTGGTCAAAGTAGAAATATATTAAATGTGTAAAAGCTCACACACAGAATTTCAACGAGTGGTAAACGCTATGCACTCAGCGGTTAACTTTTTATCTTACTTCTAGAAAATTAAACAAGTAAAAAAAATGTAAAGGGAATAAAATTCTCTTTCTGACGATAAAAGATAAAATGTACATTTACTGAATTTAAAAATTCACCTAAATATAATTTTTTTTTTAATAATTTATTTATTGATATTTACAACTGTATACATATATACACATCAAGTAAATTTGCTGCAAGTGATATTATGACATGATAAAAACATGTGGAGAATCTACCCATTGATAGAACTTCAAAAACATTTCTAAAGGAGAAGATCTCGAGACCATCTTCTTTTCAGACGTCTAGGAGGATTATTAGGTAGTGGAGGAGAAGCCAGGTTAGAAATGAGTTGGTTTGGGTGGTTGAGAAGTTTATTATAGAAGGATTGGTATCTGGTTCTGGCCAAATCGGCAACATGGGGACATTGAGGTCCTGATGGATGATTTGATTTGTGACAAAGTAAGGAGCATTAAGGATTTTACGAAGGATTTTGGACTGTAAG
>NW_027108072.1:718945-721605 GCF_000696795.3 Halyomorpha halys | reverse complement strand
CTGTAACACTCCAATTTAACTTAGATCAGATTTACTAAATGTATTATAATGTACAGTTGTAAATAGCAATAAATAAATATTAAAAAAAAAAGTATTTTCTGTATAGATCATGTAACAATTTAGCATTAAATAAATCTTTAAGAGCAGAATGTAAATTTTAGTTTTTAGTTAGTAATTTTAGTTAGTTAATTTTTATATATTTTTATTTCCGCCATACTTATGAAAAGAAACATATTTAAATTTGGCAACGATTGCTTTTCTGAATACTGTTGGAATTCGAGTTCTTCCATCAATGAACTGAAAGCTCATCTGGAAAATTTGCAGAGAAGATTATTGTGAGTAGCAAATATATGTTGTGGGAGGAGCAAGGATTAATTTCTAAAGAAGAAAAGATGATAAGTAAAATATGTGTGATTTAATTATTAAAGATTTAATAAATTTTCTATTTACATCTATTACATAGAAATGGACATAGGTCAGAGGCGAAATAGAACCCGCAACCCCTTTGACAGCCGTGTATACACGGGTTTTATTATATAGATACTTCATACTTGCATATATACCAGTGATACTAACAAAGGAATGACAGATTCAGAACAGATATACACGCCCTATGAGACAGTATAAAATAGGATTAAGCCCTGTGTGCTTTATCACATAATCCAATTAGTAAATGGAGGAATACAATATATATTCACCTACCTTTAATAAGGTCCCCAAACTAAACAATAATTAATACATGCATATATATTAATAACTACACTCCTCTAATTATTATAAAATATCAATAAATTAAATAATTCAATTTATCAACTACGCAATTTTGGCTGATTTTTCTAGGAGTATTTTGGCCCTGAAAGGGTGAGAGAGTTTTATATTGTTAACACTTTACACTATATATTTTATCTGGAGGAGGCTTTATTAATTAATAATACAACTCATAATTAATTTTTATTATTTAAAATTTTACCTTATTTACGTGATACCTTGAACAATTTTCTTTTACCTTGAATTTTCTTTCTTGAACATACCTTGGAATAAGAAGATAGAATATATTATTCTATACGAACCATTTACTTAAGAACAAGTAAATTAATTAAACTCAATATCAAATCAGTCAATTAATAATGTATATTAACATCTCTTAATAAACTCAACAATGAATATTAATATTTCTGAAATCTCTCCTTATAAAAAATTAAAATAGAACTTATGTCAATATTCTCTAATTGTTACTCCAAATATGTTTTATAAATAACTAATTTTATAATTGAACTTTATAAACTTTGATTTTCATCTAATGTTCAAGTTAACTATACTCATATTTTATCTGATTACTGACAACTAATATAAATTCTCAACCTATTGATTAACCATTAATTTATTAGTTTTTTTAGTATATAATTTGAATTCATTTTCGTAAGTTTTATATATTTTTTAATTATTAACCCATTAATGGTAGACGATTTGTACTATATTTTTATTATAATAGGATGTGATGATAACTAAAATGTTTGAGATTACTTTCAATTTTTTAAATATTTTAATATAGTCAAATAATAAAATACTTGGCTATATATGACTTGCATTTATGAGTGGAATGCTTATTGCAAATTGGTTTAGAATAATTTACACACGTATTTTTTTTTCTTTCTTGGGAAAACATAGCAAAATTTTGTATTATCTTTTTCTTCTGTTGGTCCCAGCTAATTGTTTGTAATTTAAAACTTTTTTCTGATTGAAAGTCTTAAATCGAGGGTTAAAGTCAACATGAAGGCTCGTTCCAGATAGTAAGTTGCTGTGACAGCTGTTTTAAATATTGCCTTCTCTGTAGCAGGTCCTGTATATTAGATTGATAAATAATTAGAGAATTGTTTTCTCCAATATCGATTAATGAAAAAAAATCAGTGGCCAAAGATTGCTTTTTCTTCCTACGGAATATAGCAACTTCAATTCGTCAACTACATTTATACCAACTTTCGTTAGATTATAGAATCTAATAATTTCAGGCTTTGAGTTTAGATGATTTTAAAAGTGATGAGTAGGAATCTAAAAAATCATAAATTTGAGTTTAAAATTTAGAAAAACTAATTAATTAAAATATTAATAGAAAATTCAAAATTACATTTCTTATTTCTTACATGAGGATCTAAAGAATCTAAATTTTGTAAAAATCTCAGATTGTTTTTATTTCGGTTCATGATTTAATTTAAGAAACCCAGATGGTGCCCATATGAGCAAAACACTCAAGTGAGAAAAAAAGTATGTCAGGTTAGAGGTGTACTGGTGAGAGACATAAATATATATATATGAAAGGAAGGGAATAATTAAATTAAACAAATAAATTTTAAAATATGCGATTTTTCCTATGAAAAATATTTTTATAAACATTAACAGAAATGCAGTTAATAAAGTTTTAAAATTTTCTCTACGACGTTGAATGTAAATTAGTGAATAAATTGAATTCTTAACTTACAGAAAATTTTTTTTTTCAAATTTTTAAGCTATAAAACCAATATAAGTTTTAGATAAGAAGAAAGTCAGGGTTGTGTTAAAAAAAGAACAACTTCGGACATTAAATAGTTGAAAACTGTTTGTGCTTTTTTGATCGAAACACTGACCATCTTCTTGTATTTAAGTTTTACGGTCAACTATATATA
>NW_027108072.1:717260-718895 GCF_000696795.3 Halyomorpha halys | reverse complement strand
GTCTTGTATGAGGATTCCATGTCAGTCGTTTGTCCAGATTTAGTCCTAAGTAAAGGATCTGTTCAACAGGAAAAAGATACTGTAGGGCAAGACGAAGGTTTACGACGAAGGGTAAATGTGATTTGGTGGGATTTATTGGAATTTATTTTAATCCTCCAGTTTTGGGACCATTCTTCGAGGGTGGTGATGTGGGATTGGAGGGATTGGGATACAATGAAAGGATCATTATTCACTGACAATAGGAATGTGTCATCGGCATACGTGGTGAGAATAGTGTTAGGATGGATTGGGATGTCAGCTGTAAAAACTGTATAAAGGATAGGACCAAGGATACTACCCAGAGGTACACCAGCAGACTGAGGAAACAGGAATGAATAAGCGCTGTTGTGATTTACTTGAAATAACCTGTCTGAGATTTAAGGATCTTGTATAGCAGTCCTGGGTGCCAGACTCGATCAAAAGCCGTATTTATTTTAAAGTTGCTATTGACCCCATCCTAGTTTGAAGTTGAAAGATGGTTGGGTACCCTGGAAGGAATGACATATTTCCATGATTTTTCTGCCTTAAAACTGGAAATATAGACGAGGGATTTGTGAAAATTCTACTATAGGAAGAAAACGGAGTTCTATTTTGGTATTAGGACCACTAAACTATATGATAAACCAAAGCTTTCATTTTGTACATTTTTTTCATAGACGAAAATAGATTTATTGCCGTGTAGTCATTTGGAGTGAAGCGATACTTAGTGCGCATCTTAAGTTTTATTATATTATATATCTCTGCCTTGTTTGAATTGTGGCATATCTAACAAAAAAAGTTTTGAATTTACGAGGGTGGTCAGAATAGCTTCCGACTTAACAAAAATCAAGACATTTTTTCTCATTTTTTTTTTTTTTTACTTTGATTTTTCAATCTAATCTCCTTGTAACTCTACACACGTCTCCCTGCTATGCTCTCATCTCTGTAACCTGTTCAAAAAGTACTCTGCGTATTTCTCTGCAAAATAATTGATCACGAAGGTGATTGCCTTTTTATTTGACTAAAATCTCTGTCCTCAATTTTGCAATTTTTAGACGAGGAAAGAAAAAAAAGTCGCTTGGGGCTAGATCTGGTGAGTAGGCCGATGGTCAAGCAGTTGAAACGTAATTCGTGGATTTTCCGCTGAGAAAGCGCTGTGTTGTCATGGTGAGAAAGGATTTTATGCCTTCACCTTGTCAAGTAGTATGCTCCTGTAATGGTTTTTCCTTTTTTGAAGATAGCAGATTAAAATAACTCCTTGACTATCCCAAAAACAGTCCATCACTTTCCCTGCCGAGAAAATAGTTTTTGCTTTTTTGGGAACCAGTTCACCCTTTGTTCATGTTCGTAACCTCCGTTATTTCTCTTACTTTAATTCGGTGATCATCTAGCACAATTTGGTGAACTTTTGCGATGTTTTCGTAGGTAGTTGCAATTTTTGGACGTCCCGAACGTTCATCGTCTCCCAAGCTCTTACGGCCACGTTTAAATTCAGCTGAACAATATTTTACTGTGGTAAATGATAGTGCAGAGTCCCCATACACAGAATCCAACTTATCTTTGATCTGCGTTGGCGTATTGCCTTTCAAAAGCAAATATTTAATGACAGCTCGATAC
>NW_027108072.1:709458-714523 GCF_000696795.3 Halyomorpha halys | reverse complement strand
GAGAGAGAGAGATTTTAATTTAGTCGATTTGTCGTCGACAGTGGGTTGAATGTTGCGTTAAATTTTTCAGAGAAGATATTTTCTAGGAATTCTCTTTGCTACATTCTGCTAAAAGTTTCCTAGAAAACATAACAGTAATTCAAGAGAGACAGGACTTCTGGAAATAAATAGCCTTAAGTATAATATAAGTAGCTAAAGTCATCTACTTCCTTCAAATATTTGAAATAGTAATTTTTTTTTAAATCTTTTTTTTTTATATTGTGAATAATGTCCTGTATTTATTAACTAACGGAAAACCAACAGAAACTTGTTCGTGAAGTCGTTGATTAGATAATGTTATTTAGGTGAATGTTCTGAAATATTGGGGAAAAAAATAGAGAATAGAAATTAAATACAAGATTACACAAAATAAAACTCTATTATACTTTTACTATTCTTGTAAAACGAGGTAAAAATAAAAATAACTTTCACTTGCATAAAAAAAGGAAAACATTTGCATTTGTAGAAAAAAATAGATTGGGTTGTTGTCGATTCATAATTGCCATTAAATTAAATCAATCGACTTATTGGACAGAGCGATGTAAGCATATTAATTTTAATATGATCAAAGGGTGATTTAACAATGGCTCTACTATTACATCACAAACTCATAATATTCAGTCACACATAACATCCATTGGTGGTGCCACAACTGGAGAATCAAAATAAATCCTAATAGTACAAGAGCTCAAGAGGATAAAAAAGACAGTTATTTCACCCAAATTTTAGATTACTTTAATGAAAACTATTTATAATTACTAGTCAAAACTGATGAGTCTGCCAAGTAATACTTGATTTCTTCCCAAGATTACCAAGTGCTCTGAAACATTTATCACATTTACTTATTGTGTACAGTTATAACATCCAGGCAAACATATGCCATCATTGTTGACACCGCCTTCAGCGGACCCGGCAGCCATTCTTATAATGCCATCCCGGCAAAACAAGAAAATGAAATAGCCGGTATATGTATATATATTTGTAAATGCCTTTTCTTTGATCCAGGAGGTAAGAAAAAAAAAGAAAAAAAAAAGTTATAAATAGATATTTCTTACAATAAATGACTTGAAGTTCTTTTAATTGCATGACCTCTTTGATCATAATTTGTATTTAAATTGAATTAGAGCCAATAGTTAATTGAAAAGTCAACGTGACTGAAATATTATGTTACAATAATTAGTTTTATGATATTTACAATTATAAATATCATTGTATATAATGATATTTACAATTATTAATATTTATATAAACATATGCTTTAAAAAGCAAAACTAAAAACAAACATGCATCAGCCTTAGATTATGCAGCACGCTCCATACTGGTCATTTCCCTCACTATACCCTAGCCCAGTCTACGTCACTACAGTACATACATCTGCTTTGCATAGTGTCGTCTCTATGCTTTATGAATGTCTCCTGCCTGTGTCACATTCTCCGTTTTTTTCATTGCCATGCTGAGATTTACAGTGTCACAAACCACGAGAATTGTGTTCAATGTTCATTTTTTGTGTCTGCGAAAATATGCCAGTTGTATTCCAGCTTTATGGTTTTTACAAACTCCGCTTGTGTTCGTCCAGGCATTCTTTTTCTCTGTATTTTATCAACGCGTCCATCTATACTTCAACATCCCCATCTTATTTCCTTTGCTGAAATAGAAAAATAAATGTGGAATTTTTTTTTATTATGTATATCAAAAGATTAATCATTAAAATGTCTGTAAACCCAAATATTCGTCCCATCAGATGTAAAGAAATTAAGTTCTTATTCCTTTGCAGTTATCTAGATCGACTGTTGCATTCTTACATGATGTTCTGTTTAAAGAAAAGCAGATGATTTTGAAAAATAGGAATCTTTCACCTTTTTGCCAAGGTGCCGTCCATAGTCTCATCATACCTTGCTATGTACTGTCTCGGGATTTAGTCGGGATGCCAGGATAATCGCTGAAGGCTATTATCCAAAAATAAGTTAATTAATTAATTTGTATTGAGCCCTGCAAAACTATTATTATTATTGGATTCTTTTCCAAAGTCCTGTTGTGGGTTTACCAGTTACCAATTAAATATCTTTTTATTTATAAAATGTTGTTACCATTAATTATATAATATAATAAGGGGTGATATTGTGTAATATAATAGTAAATAAACTATATCAAGGAATAAAGGGTTTATTTATTTATAATTTATTGTTATGATTAAATTGAGCCCTATGGCGTCCAGCCAGCTTCATTGAGTCGGGATCCTTGTATCAGTAAATTGCATAAAAATCCGGCTGCGGAGCGGGATTCTGACAAAATCACCTCCTTGCACAATCGTTGATCTAGTAACATTACTTCCTTACAAAGTATTAATATTTTATATATACATATACCCTTCATGGGTTGTAGCGGTAAAGATTTTTTTTTTCAGTTCACAATTTAATGATAGTACATTTTTATTTGTAAATAGGTTTGATTTGAGCCAGTTTTTTATTTTAATTAAATGTTATATCCTCTAATTTGTCGCTAAAGACCTCAAAGCAGATTATATATATATATCTTTTGGGAGATCATTTAGTAAGGAATCATAGGTGTGATAATTTATAAGTGGATTAAAAAACTGTTGTTATATATTCTAAAACCTATTTTTTAAACTTAAATATTTTTAATACAAACTTTGGTCTGGTGTTGATTTTTGTAAAATATTCATATCGTTGTATAAATTAGAATACAAATTGGTTGAAGTGGGCGCATTACACATCGGCATTTTTTTTGTACCAATGAACTGTTTTCTTTGTATTTTATGCAGTGTGAGAGTGGATCTTTTTTTTTCTACAGTTCTATTTAAAACTTGGTGATTTTATGGATTTTTTCAAGATCCATAGGTTTTGTGAAAATGTTTATATTTGACTTTTTATTATAATTCTTCACTAGAAAAACATACTATAATTACAAAAATTTATTTTTCCTGGTTTGTTTTTTGTTTGTTTAAAAACACTCATTGTTAATTATTTTTTAACTAAGACTATATTTCCAAAAATGCTCCGAATCGCTCTAGGAAGCAGACATACTCCATTTTAGTATTCAAAGTAGAATCTTTGATTTTCCCACTAGTATTTATACACTAGTATAGTATCTATTATTATTTAACAGTTTAAGAATATTTCTTCCCTACCACCAAAACCCTCTAGTTTCTAACCTTGCTTCCTCTTCTATTCCTGACAATCCTCCAAGGTGCCTGAAAAGAAGATTGCCTGGAGACCTTCCTGTGTAGAAAGCTTATTAGAGTGGTATCAATGGGTAGTTTATCTATATGTCTGTATCACTCCATTTTGATCTTACATCAAATTTACTAAATGTATTCTAATGTAAATACAGTTGTAAATAAGCATATATGCATTTATAGTTGTAAATAGCAATTAATAAATAAAATTAAAAAAAAAAAAGAATATTTCTTATAATATAATTTTTTTAAATAATTCAGTTAAAAATTTGATAAGACTATATTATTATAAACAATAGTTTAAATCATTGGCGTACAAACGAACATATTTCAAGATAGTCAAGATTTACTAGTTTTGAGTTACTTCGGTTTTTCAGTTCAAAAGATTAAAAAGATTCAGTTCCCAAGAATTTATGTATATCACAAAAATTTGCTAATAATTGTTTTTTTAAACTAAAAACACATCTGCTAAATTTTATGTTACCTTGTTTGATACGGGCATGTGGAGAAACTGTAATAATATTTCTACATAAGAAGGTCTCGAGGCCATCTTCATTTCATGCACCTCAGAGGAATGTCGGGAATTTAAGAGGAAGAAGGTTAGAAACTTATAAATTTGGGTGGTTAGAGATTTTATCATAGAATATTGATATCTGGTTCGGACTTGAGCAGTTACATTGATGGATGATTTTATTTTTGACTAGCATAAGTATGGAAGCTTATATAAAGTAAAATTTCTTGTTCCATAGCACTAAAAAAAAATTTATCATCAAATATGGACCAGAACTGACGAACAAAATCGCAAACCTTTGCACAACACCTTTCTAAAACCTTAATCCCGCATACCGATATCCTTAACCCAATTCACCTTGAGTGTATTGAAGCAGAATTCAATAATCCACTCCAAATGACGCTAACGCCTAAAGCATTTCATCCTTCTGAAATATCCAGCATCATTCAACGATTACCTACCCGCAAAGGTGACCTTATATTGTAAACTGTTTTTAAACTGGGTAGTTTCTCTACATCCTGTATCATATCATTATGTCATTATGATCAAATTTACTTTTTGTATTTTTTTTATACAGTTGTAAATATCAATAAATAAAAAAAAATCATCAAATATTTCGAAACTTAAATTTTCTTCTTTGTCTATTACACTTTTAAACCAACGAAGTATGAAATTGAAACTCTAATAATAAATAAATATTATACAATATTGTTAAGTGGCGTGTCTTTACCTTTTCGTAACTATTTCGTCGATATTCCTGCCAGTTTGCTTTAGTGAACGGTTTCGGAGGAAGTATAAAAGTTTTCTCGGATTTCCGCCGGTTGGATTGAGTAACTTCCTCCGCTTTATCGAATCCCGTGAACTGCCAATGGCCATTCACACGGAAACTGTACATGACGAGAGCTTGAATACGAACTAAATTCAGTCAACTAACTTCCCGGCTTGTGGGAGTAAGTTAAATCTAAGGTTGTAACATATCGACTTCTAGATTCTGAGGTATTAGCTCAGTAATTTTATATAATCTTTTGTGTTATACTTAATCCCGTATATATGTTATTGTTTTACTGTAATAAATAAATATATATGTTCGTTTATCGTTTAAACAAGTCCTGTCATATTTGTGAAATTAATTCGTTCTGGCTTATATGCCGTGTACGGGGCTCGGGGTTTCTAAGCCCGATTAGGGGTTCCCCGTACAGGTATTATATTGATCTTTATTCATATATTAATGTATTTATATTATGTATTTGTATTTATATTGTATATTTATATTATGTATTTATAATATATATTTATATTATGTATCTCTATCGGTTCCT
>NW_027108072.1:702090-708473 GCF_000696795.3 Halyomorpha halys | reverse complement strand
GGGGTTTTTGCCTAGGTCCGGTGGTATAATTGGTTTTTATGCCGACAAAAGAAATTATTTTAAGTTAAAAAACCCCAGCTGGTACCTCTCATACATATCATATAATACCATGTATTGTCTGACAAATTAAAAAATGCTAAACAGATGATGGGTGGAAATTGGGTACATCCTTTTCTAACTAACCAAAGTGTAGCTTAATTTTTATTTTATGTTTTATTTTTAATAACTTTATTGAAATATACAACTGTATATTACATAATACATTTAGTAAATATGGTCTTAGTTAAAATGGAGTGTTACAGGCGTGTAGAGCAACTACCCACTGGTAGCACACTAATGACATTTTACATTAGCTGGTCTCGTGGCCATCTTCTTTTCAGGCGCCTCGGAGGATTGTCAGGAATGGAAGAGGGTGCAAGGTTATGAACTAGGGGGTTTGAGTGGTTAGGGAGTTTATAATGGAAGGAGTGATATCTGGTTCGGGATAGATCAGTTACTTAGGGAACATTAAGGTCTTTATGTGTGATTTTATTTGTGAAAAAGTAAGGAGCATAGAGGATTTTGGATTGTAAGGATTGAATACGAGAGGAATTCAAAGGTTTAGTGGAACCCCAAAGCTCAACTCCATATGTCCAGATTGACCTTATGACAGTCATGTAGATCAGTCTTTTGCCGTTTGT
Organism: Halyomorpha halys; assembly: GCF_000696795.3. Taxonomy (NCBI): domain Eukaryota; kingdom Metazoa; phylum Arthropoda; class Insecta; order Hemiptera; family Pentatomidae; genus Halyomorpha; species Halyomorpha halys. The sequence goes on along the minus strand of NW_027108072.1, from coordinate 707,793 downwards.
CTAGTAAGTGCTGTAACAGTCGAAATCGACGTGCAGCTTCCTGTCTTTTCAGTCTTGTGTGAGGATTCCAAGTTAATCGTTTGTCTAAATGTAGTCCAAGGTTGCGGATCTGTTCGACAGGGGTAAGAGTAACAGTATTAAATGAAACTGTAGGGCAGTCGGTAGGTTTACGACGAAGGGTAAAGGTGATTTAATGGGCTTTGTTGGAATTTATCTTAATCCTCCAATTACGACACAATTCTTCGAGGGCTGTGATATGGGATTGGAGACTTTGGGATATTAGTAACTGCGAGCACACACGTGTCATCGGCATACGTGGTGAGGATAGTGTTAGGATTGGTTGGAATGTAAGCTGTATAGACGGTGTTGAGAATGGGTCCTTGAGGAAAATCTGCGGACTGAGAATAGAGGGATGAATAGGAACCATTGTGGTTTACTTGGAATAGTCTATCGATGAAAAAGGAAAGAATGATGAGAAAGTATGTAGGAGGTAGGAATTTACGGAGTTTGTAAGTCAGGATGCCACACTCGATCAAAAGCCTGTTCTACATCGAAAAAGACTCCCGTAGAGCAGTACATTCCGCGCTCCAAAGAAGACAAGACTACGTCCACCTCACGATGACATTGCTGGATAGGGGAGTGGGATGTTGTAGCTTAATTTAAAAAAATACAAGAGGATAACTGAAAAAAGAGTTTAGATAATGTGATTAAGGTCTGTCCGTAGTTCAGATGGTTGAGGCGCATGTCTAGCAACCGGAGAATGGCGCTGGGTGGAATCCGATCTAGGGGGGGGGGGTGCACTTTTTAAAAAAAACTTGACCCCCCACCATAGTTAGAATATGTTGGTTACCTCAAATATTGATAATACAAACAAAAAGATAAAAGAAATAGATTATAATAATAATTCTTAATAAAAGTAAAGTTAATTACAAAAATAATGACATTTATGGATTTAATAAAATAAATAATTGACTTCTAATGAAAAAAAAAAGAAAGTTATTTTAACAAAAAATGAAGAGAAAAACAATCAAAATAAAATAAAATTTTAGAGTGACAGTAACAGAACTGATGAATACTACTGAAATAATAAAAATAAAAATTAATAATTAATATTTTTTTAAATTATTTATAACCTGCAGCAGCCGGGACTTCAGTGTTCGTGTTGAGGTTGGATTTCCTAAGTTTTAGGTCATTGCTCCTTTAACTTTCGGTAACTGGGAGTGGAACTTCATGAATCTTTTTTTGATGTAATCCTCTATTATCTCTATTTGTAATTCCCGATGTAATTGGCTGTAATGAAACGTTTTGATAAGGTTTAGTTTGTTAGGCGGATCGGTTTTACCAATTTAAAAAAACGTTTTTTCGGCCAGTGACATTAGCAATAACACTGTTTTTACTTTAAAGCAAGGAATTATAAATATATATTAAATATAAGAAGATGGTCAGGGTTGCGGTCAAAAAAAGAACAAATAATTTAAAACTATTTTAATGTCCGACGTTTCGCTCCACTTTCCAGGGCTTCATCAGGGCTAAAAAGATACAAAAAAAAAGTTGAGAATATTACAACAATAAGGTAATTTAAGCTAGGATAAATATTATGTAAAAATAAAGTGATAAGAAATTACATGTAAATAAAAGGAAGGAAGACATAAAGTAGTATCAGTATAAAATAACCTTAAATAAACAATGATAAGAATAAAAAATAAGTAAAATAGCAAGAGTACAAATTTTAAAAAATACGTAATATACAGTTAAAAAAAGTACAGAAGACGTACGTAAAAAAAAAAAACAATACGGGGAAAAAAAATTATTTAATATTTACTTTCTCCTTTTTTTTCCGTATTGTTTTTTTTATTTACGTACGTCTCCTGTACTTTTTTAACTGTATATTTTACGTCTTTTTAAAAAATTTTACTCTTGCTATTTTACTTATTTTTTATTCTTATCATTTTTTATTTAAGTTTATTTTATACTGATACTACTTTATGTCTTCCTTCCTTTTATTTATATGTAATTTCTTATCACTTTATTTTTACATAATATTTATCCTAGCTTAAATTACCTTATTGTTGTAATATTCTCAGTTTTTTATCTTTTTAGCCCTGATGAAGCCCTGCAAAGTGGGGCGAAACGTTGGACATTAAAATAGTTGTTCTTTTTTCTTTTACCGCAACCCTGACCATCTTCTTATATTTAAATTTTTATGGTCAACTACATATACATATATAAATGTATATTCTTCAGAAAAAAAAAAGCACAGAAGATAGATTTGTGATAAATTGATCTGACAATTAGAGCAATTTCTGGAAAAAAAATAAGGACCAATGTCCAACTTTATTATGGTTCAAAGTGAAGTTAGAAATGAAATTCATTTAATAAAAAATCATTCTGGTTTGAAATAAAATACCGTTCAATAAATACACCGGCGGGTTCCTTTCGTGTTTTTCTATTGGAATCCACTGGTTATAATTTAAAAAAAAAAAAACCGGACTGGAAATAATCCAATTTTAAATAAGCGACCCAATTAATTTACCTAAACTCGTAGTTAGCATTATCATTTATGACTGTTTACTCTTTATAATATGTCAACTGACATGAAATAATTTACAATTCAGGTCTGGATACGAATGAGGAGAAAGCAAGATTTATTTCAAGCTCACTGGAGCGAGGTAGAACCACATTCGACTGACGAGAGCAAATTTAAAATTTAATTTTCTCGGCGCTGTACTCCCGCACGAACAGGGACATATTATACCGTTCCCTGCCAGAATGCAGATCTCCCGTCGGTTGCAGCGCTGGCTGCGGCCCATTCTGTTGTTGACGGTACTGCTCAATTGTCACTAATTAGGGGCGATTAGTTGCATTAGAGTTGATTGCTCCCGTCAATTAACCTTGGTCCAGTTGATTATTTTACTGTCTTTCAAATGCCTCTCATCTGTTCTGTCGTCATCGGCCTCTGTTCTACAGCTCTAATAATTGTTCTTGTCCATTTAATTTCATAACATTCCAATTATATAAACGACATCCTCTTAAAATTCTTCGAATTTAATACATTTTTTAAAAGAACTTCTGTATTAGCTTATTGTCCACTGGGAACGTAAAGCCGCATAAAGTTGCGAAATAAATTCGTCGGAATTTGTAAGAAAACGCACGAACGATCCAAGCAGTCGGTTGGGGACCGTGTCCACTGGGTCAGGATCGTTCTTCAGTTTTCGTCCGAACAGCTGCGATGTGCGAACCGATCCCGTTGTGCTGGGACTTAGTTGCGAACGCTTAGAAAGAAAGAGTCAAATGGACTTTGAAAAGTTAATTTATAAGAAATGTTGTAAATAATCTTCTATTAATAGTACAAGAGCCCAAAAGGAGAAAAAAAGCAGTTATCTCACCCCAATTTTTGATTACTTTAATAAAAACTATGTATAATTAATAGTAAAAACTGATGAGTCTGCCAAGTATAGGGAGCGGGGAATAAAAAATGGCGTCTGTTTCAAAGCGATAAAAAAAACTAATTTTTCATTCGGAGCTCTATATCTTAAAAACTACCAACAATGATAGAAAATCTAAGAGAACTCATTTAAATAACAGTATATTTGCTAAAATATGAGCCCTAATAGAATTATTTACGTTAAATAGTTTTTAAAAAGCAGCATGTCATAAAAATGTTGTATGGGACGTACTGAAAGATCAGTAGTTAGTGAATTTATTTTGAAAAATTTATATCTCAAAAACCGTTTGACGTACAGATGTCTATTAGCATTCAAATTAAAGCTAGTTTAATGAGCTATAAAGTAGTTTTAGATGTTTATCTTTGTAGGAGTAATATTTTACATGAAATTTACTAAAATATTGTTGTTCTTTGATTTATTGTTGTTCTTTAAATTTTTAATTTATTTATTATTATTTATTAATATTATTAAATTTAAAATAAATTTTACATACAGTGAAATAACTATTAATTGTTGTAGTTCTTTAGGGCTTTAGCGCGTAAAACCTAATAGTTATCATCTAAAAAATGTTTCATTTTTAATTTTTCTTGATATTTAAATTTATCCATTAGATATTTCATATTATTTAGTACTATAAATTATTTTTTCAATTTTAACTCCTTTATAAATATAATACTACAATTAAAAACTTTGCAAGAAATTGAAATGTGTCATACAAAATATAATATGATAGTTACCCTTACCAATAAAAGTGTATATATTAAAATGAATAAGATATTTACGAGTTATGCCGCTAGTCTTACATATTTCTTACTGGATTATGTTGATAAAAAATATTGTCTGTTATTGGAACAGCCCATGAACGGGAATTAATAATTTTGCGTAAACGTTTTGAAACATATCCACCTCTAACTGTATCTGTAATACATTACATTGTATGATTCTTTGTGGATGAATCATACTATATACCATATACCACAATACATTTTTTTTTTAAATGTTCAAATAGAAAAATTAGTTCTTTTCAGAATTGAACATTAGAATTAGAATTGAATTAAAATGTTGTCATTTTCTGATATTTTTCATATATATGTACATTTTTTTTCTCAATAATTTGAAAGCTACCATCTTTTTCCCTAAATTTTAATTTGTAACAGTGTAAGGATTTGTTGTTTTATACTAGCTAAACAAACGGCATAATTTAAACATGTATGTGATTCTAGATTATGTGAGGGTTTTTGCAATATAATGTTATTATTTTGTTTAAGCATATTATTTATTAGTGTTTATTTACTAAAATAACAAGCTTATGTCAACTGGAAGTGGCGGGAAAGGTCAGGTGTAGAGAAGGAAAGGGTTCGGCTGGTGGAAGCACTGCCAACTAAATTATACTATGTAAACAGCTGCTCGTTGGGCTGAATGTTAATTTGGTTTTTAGGCACTAGAGGGCGGAGCCGTAATGCAGGTACACGGCTTCCGCTCCCGGCCTCTTTGATTAGCCTAATGGCTTCGATATCCTTCCTCTCTACTTCACCAAGAGGGAGATGTTCATATCTCCGCATTCATGTCAATGATTTCTAAAATATTATATTTTATATAATACTAGCAGACCCGGAAATGCTTCGCTATTACTATATTTGAGGATGTACATAAATAAATTGAACACTATTGAAACTTTGATATCAATCAATATATAGATGAACTGATAGGACGGTAACTATGGTAACTTAAATGGTAACAGCTAACTAATCTGATTTAGGTGAATTTTTTCTTATTATAATAATTTGATTATCTATGATATTGCCAGACATATATACTCCATAGAATACTAATAGTTTTTAGGTAGTCTCCCTCATTGTACTTCAATATAGTACTGTATTGAAACACTTCAGAATTTCTGACCTATCAAAGTATGGTAAAGGATTTCTAGAAGTGAAATTTAGTTTATATTCATATTGGAAGTTGGTAGCTGAACTTCATTCTTATGACCAAGCCCTGCAAAGTAGGGCGAAACCTTGGTTAACAATAAATAGTTTTCTTTTACTATTTGGATACCTTTATTGACCGCCACCCGGACTATCTTCCTCCAATAGTTTATATTCGTTTTTAGCCAAACGAGAAACTATTAAATATGAATTTACAAAAATAAGTTTCAAATAATAAACCATCAAATTCCTCCAGAATCCAATCCTTACAGTCCAAAATCCTTCGTAAAATCCTTAATGCTCCTTACTTTGTCACAAATCAAGTCATCCAT
>NW_027108072.1:698966-700310 GCF_000696795.3 Halyomorpha halys | reverse complement strand
AAAAAAAAAGTAACGTTATTTGTTTTTTAAAGCCAGTTCGGATTACTGGAGTGTTTGGAGTACCTAGATTTATCTTGTTTTGTTTTTTATTTATAGGTATCTATATTTTTTTTTTAAATTGTTTTTATAAATAATTTACTCATGTTATAAATATTCATTAGCAAAGTGTGGGACATTTTAACTATATTTAATTATTCATAAAAGGATAGGTAAAGAAAAAAAAATCTGGTCGGAGAGAAAATCCTTTCCTAAGGGAGGCGCTGAGCTTGCAGTATTCTTAGAACATTTAGTTACCCAATTAACTGAACTCTACTCCTCTCTGTTTATAATTCTTCCTTTTTCTTTTTTTTTCTCCCTTTGTGGTTTTACGTTTACATTTCATATGCAGTTAAATGAATGCCTAGTATTATTATTTATATCTAAAAGTATGATGGAAGCAGAGGCAACTTTAATTATAGATAACTTCCCATTTGAAAGGAAATTTATAATAAAACTTAAGCATAGTCTTTACTCAAGCAGAATCCTTGAGCAAGAAAAAAAAGCTGCAATGCTTCACGTAAAAATGTTACACCTCAAAATATACAATTCCAAAATTTATCCTTCTCTGTCCAACATCATTTTGATACATTTATATTATCTTTCTACTACTTACTTGTGAATCCGAGCTGTAACTTTAAGCGCATGTCTAGAGAGATTGTGTGGAATTAGCTATTTTCCCCTCTTATACAAAAGATTTTTTTCATCAAATCAAATATGTACGAATTTTATACAAAACCAAGGAAGCTTAAAACATCAGCGAATTCAACTCAGAAAATAATCTGTATACGTTTTTTGTTTAATAACGATGTATGACAGCATGAGAGAAATATCTAAATAGCTTCATCTAGAAAAAAAAATCTATTCATCTTTTCATATTAATGAGTAAATTGTTTTATATCCATTAGAAATTATTTTGTACTCATTTTTTAATTTTTACATGTTTATTACTGTTTAACTATTATATTTTATATACATCACTTTTTTTTAAATATTTACTTTTTTTTTAATTTTATTGTTATTATCTGTATTTCAGTGTAAATAGTTATAACCTTTTAGATAATTCTTGTTTTTTTAATATTAGTTGAATAGCTCTGATGTATTACGAAAATACGATAGATTTTTATGTGTATGTATTGATATTTTCTTTAAAATTTTTATTATTTATAGTTTAATTTTATTCTATGTTTTTAAAGATGGGAAAGATGTATTGGGATAAGGATGACAATATAATTAGATATATCGATAAATGATGGAATAAAAAATGAAGAATAATAAGGATAAAAAAATTAACAAAAATATATAGAA
>NW_027108072.1:691019-698811 GCF_000696795.3 Halyomorpha halys | reverse complement strand
TATTATATAATATGCTCAAAATATATTCTTAGATTTAAAGAAGGGCGATTATAGATAGAAAAAAGGAAATTTTATTTTTAAAAAGTTATTAGGGATTTTAAAGCAAAGGAGGTGCTTCAAACTTTAATGTTTGGACTTGCACTGTTTCCCTCTGAGCTTATATTCCCAAGATTAAAAGATCCCCTTTTCCCTTTCAATGAGGGCTATTTTTATTTACAAATGGGTTCAACCTTAACTGCTCGTAACAACTTTTACTAAATGAAATTTTAGAGAAAGTTCAAAATTATTGAAGTATTTTTATAAATCACTTATATCAGTTGAATATTTACTAATTATCCTACAAATTAAATTGAAAAAAAGAAGAGGAAATTAAAAGTTTTATCTTTCATCTTGTTTACCTTATATTTGCATTCACCTTTTTGACTTTCATTCAATATTAGGGTAAAGTGATAATGTCTTAATGAGTAAAGTTTTGATTTAAATATATTTATGATTTATCTTTTAGTTGTTTCTATTTATCCTGTATTATGGAGACACCGAAAATGAATCAATTAAATACAAGAAAAAAAGAGCGATTCCTAGTCATTTTTCTGAAATTATTTTCCAATTGTCTCACATCTGATGTTCTCTGAATCTACAAATTGGTCCAATTATTTATATCTGAATTGTTCCCTATGCTTTTTGATAAAACCTTCATTAATTTTGTCATATTTTGTGATTTTTGATCAAAATTGCCTGGTTATTAATTACCTGTTATTGTACTATTTTATTTTATTTATTCAATCGAAATTTAACTATCTATTATTAATTATTTAGTGTGTCTGTTTTAATTTTGCATTAAGGTAATATTAATTTGTTAATTTTATTTATAATCTTAACACTTTCTTGAAACTGGTTAATATTGTTTAAATAAATAAAATGTTATCCTTTTTAGTCTTAAACCATTTTTTATTCCTTTATAACTTCGACGTTTCGGCCAATTCGGCCATCCTCAAGTACAATCTTATTACAATTTTAGAACCAAATCATTTAAAAAACAACTTCATACAGGCTATTCTGCCCATGTCATTTATATCAGTCCGCAAATTACCATAATTGGTCAAATTGGTAACATTAACTATAAAAGTCAACATTCATTGTTAAATTTTAACAAAGGAGGTTGACTGATAAATAATTTTAATTTTTAATTTAATGTTAACAATTCGACTAATTAGAGTAATTTGTGAACTGATATAAATGACTTGGGCAGGATAGTCTGCATGAAGTTGTTTTTTAAATGATTTGGTTCTAAAATTGTATTAAAATTATCCTTGGCGATGGCCGAAACATCGAACTTATAAAAGAATTATTTTTTTAAAATATTATTCTAGTTTATAAAGTTTTAATTTTATGTTATTAACATAATATTGTTAGAACATTTTAATTGTTTTAAAACATCAATAATGTTTAATTTGCTTAGTAATAAAATGATTTCATTGCAGATAATTGATAACCCGATTATATTGATAATAACCTCGAAACGTCTTAAAAATTAATAAAGATTTTATTAATTATTAAGACGTTTAGCATTCTTTACTCCCATCATCAATTTATCAATTCCCTGCAATTGCACTATTTTATTATATTTAACGATTATTATTAAATTATTTAATTTAACGATTTATAATTTTATATTTAGTTTTGTTGACAAAGTTTTAACTATAAAATGATTCATGTGATGATGAGGTAATATTGTTAAAACATTTTTATTTTTCACTAAGGGAATAAAATAATATTTTACAAATTATATAACTGTTCATTTAATCGTACTACTCGTTGCTCAAATTGTATTACTGTAATACACTTGTATGTTATTATTATTAATATGTTGTTCAGATTTTAATATTTATTTCGATATAGTGTAAGCATAAAACAAAAAAATTCAAGTCATTATCTCTACATTTTGATTTGTATTCCAACATGTTTAGTATTCCTTCCAATATGTAAAATAAAATATTAAAATTAATTGGCGTTGGCCATAGTCAGATACAACCTTAATTGTAACCTGCTAAGAAGGTGTTCCAATAATGCCAATAGGCACTTCAAGGAAAATGACCAAGAAAATGTTATATGGTATGTATGCATGTAGTATTAATCTTATTATGTCTTAGGATTGGTATGAAAAAAAAATAAAGTAAAATAAAATATTACTAGGTGATCACTAAAAACTTTTTTATATAGCAGATAGATATATAGTATAATTAGTTAATTAATAATAGTAATTACTGAGAATTGATAACCTGATGATACGGGATAAACCCCGAAACGTTGAAAAAATTAATAAAAGATTTATTCAAAAGCTCTTTAGAAAGAATTTCACTTCAACATTTAAACATATATTACAAAAAACTTCATAAAAGTTAATCAAGAATAATATTCAAATTATAATTATAATAATACATCTGTACTGCTACAACCCACGAAAGGTCAGGAGTGCAGGATTTTGTATGAAAGTATTGATACTAGATCAACGGTTGTGCAAGGTCATTTTGTCAGAATCATGCTCGACCGCTGGATTTTCCCTAACTGTGGGTATCTACTTTATGAGGCTAAGGGTCGGGGACCCCCCACAGGGTTGACTTGACGTTACAGTAACTGAATAAATAATTATCTGTCACAGCCGGATTCGAACACAGTTCCTTGAGGAGCACAGTACCTTACTACTGTTTTTTTGTTTTGGTTTTTTTAATTACAATTTTATAGCTTTCCTAGTATTTTTATATAAGTAATAAGAATCCATTATATATCGTCAGTGCCAAGCCAAAGGTCCAAATTTTGGATTTGTTTGCGTTATACAGTCATTATATTGCGTTATACACATCTGTTCCCTTTGCAGTACCAAAAAGTTCTAACTTAATTTTTAACTGATTACGAATGTGATTATGAAAAATACGAAATGTTCAATTATTTTGTATTAGTTTCAGAAACGCTACTTAAGAATTATAGTAACGATGTTAAAATACATTAATTATTATAAATATTTTAATCTTATCAATTATGCACGATGGACTACACAGGAAAGAGCTCTATTGGTTAGTATTCGAGTGATTATTGCCATATCACATTTTGTTACCATTGTTATATATCTTAAAACTTAAATACTGTATTGCTATTTTAAACTATTGTCAGGTTAAGATCATTCTTTTTGAAGGCAAAAAACGTATTATTATTTTCGTGTTTTTATGTTTTTAGTTAAAATTCCACTCAGACTTTGACGGACGATTTTCATCCATGTCTATATGTGATTTTTAATTGTTGTGTAGATTTTTTTTTTATATTTATCAAACACTTTTTTAATAAATAAAATTAAATGATTAATACATTGAGCATTAGTATTCCACTGTCATTCTGGTTCCTTTGGTTTATTGAAAAATTTTACATATTTCAGTGAATTTTAAATTAGTTTTTTTTTCCGATTTTGTTCCTGGAGGTATGAATTGTTTTATATTTTAACTGCGTTATTCCCGCTCACATAAGTAAAAAACTTAATTTAAACAAATATATTTTTTTTATCAATCTCTGATATTTCAGAAATGAATAAAAAAAAAAATAATAAAATAAAAAAAAAAAAAATTCGATGTTGATGAGTATTATCTGAGTCATAGACCCAACAATAAAATCAAAAATTATTATTGTATATTAAAGGACAAAATTGATAAAAGGAATCAATCAGGATTAATACATAAAATACCCTGTCTAAATTGTCCCGCTATGTATATATAGGTGAGACAAAGCAATAATTGGGTTACAGAATTTATCAACACAATAATGATTAGAAAAACAAGGAGAGGTATCCAAATAAAACGGCACTAGTACAGCATGCAACCAAAAACCAGCATATTTTTGATTTTCAAACTACAATGATTTTACATAAACAAATTAATAAATTTAAAAGGAAAATACTTTAATCAATAATAAAAAATATTGATTATACAGTGAATTTCAAAACAGATACAAGAAATTTGAACCAACACTATGCAGAGATATTAAATAAAATTAATTTATGAAAAATATAGAATAAATAAAATGTAGATAATTATGATTAGCCTTGATAGGAATTTTACTAATGGAATATAGAGGAAAATTGACAAAAGTGTAGTTATAATAAATAATTTTAATGCTTAAACTGAGTGGAGGAAGGTTACAAGCATTCTTGTGATAAAGTTTTAACAAATAGTGACTGTGATAAAGGATTTTAATTTTGGTTTTAATGTGAATATTGACTAATTAGGTAATTAAACATAATGTGAGATATACTTATTAACAAAAAAATATGTTTTACCTAATGTTTTAATGTTTCATTGAAATTGTTGTTTTGACCTGGGCAGAATAATCTGCATGGAGTTGAGTTTTTAAATCGTATAGTTCGAAAATTGTATTAAGGTAAGATAAATTATAAATACTAATGTTAAGTATTTTTAAATGTTTGAGGATCATACATACAATAGCTGTGTAAAGCAATATTGTAATAGAATGTCCCTGAGTATGGCCACATTAAAATAAAATGTGTTGGGACTAAAATGGATAGAAATTAAATTATTTAAAAAAAAATAATCAGTCTCAAGAAAGTCTTTAAGATTATAAATTAAAAAAAACAAAAACATTTATTCCAGTATTTTTCCCCTTAGCTCTTTAGCGTTGCTCTTGTACCATAAGATTTTAGCCTGGTGCTGGCATTTGTAGATTTATATTATTCAATGACATATTTGTTTAACTATGAAGCAGTTTTTTTTCTTACACATTTTCTATCAAAATTTATAAATAAAAATACTTAAAGACTTTCTTTGTCGGAGAACTATCAGAGATCAAGTCTCACAGCCACATTCTTTTCAAGTTTATTAATGCGTTGTGCTCAAATAAGAATTCGCCTACTGTTTTGGAATACAGTTACCAAGATGACATTCCCTTAGGGAGTTATATTATTTGGCTATTCCTTACAGAAACAGATGGAGCTAGTGCAATGCCCCTGACAAACCGCAGAAGAGCGTGAGCCGAAGACAGGCCACAAGAGAACCCTTTGATTTCCCATGACTACAGCTCCTTGATTAGTTCCCCCGGTGCCGTACAGTTGTGTGTTGTAATCAGAGCTAGTGGCGCTGCGGTGAGCTCTTCTCTGTTATCAGTCCGGTCCTGGGTGTGGGTAGTTAGCATGTTCTCGCTATCCTAACGCACTCTGGTTTGTCATTATCATTTACACCTCAAGTGACAGAAACCCACTCACATCTGGACCTATGTCTGTCGCTGATACGACAAAAATACAGTTTGTATAAGAGAATTTAGAGTATACCAGGGGTATTCATGATCTTTATTTTAACATTTTAAAGCGTGTTAAATGGAAAAACTTACGTTAAATGAAGAAATATTTCCTTCTTTTATCATGTTAAAACGATATAACATATAACATGGCTGAGAGTCTGTTACTAGGTTTGTTAAATGGATAATGACGTCCCGAAACAGACCAGCTGAGCTTGGCACCGTTTTATTTGTTGTCGTGTTAGGTTACTTACTCGTAGTTTGTGTTTTTTTTTCTTTTTTCTTGTGTTCTGGACTTTTTAAAAAAGACTGTTAGTAGTCAAACTTTTACACTTCTACTTTTCACTTATTTTATGCATGTTGTAATAAATTACTGTAATCAAAACTTAGAAGTAAACAATAACATGAAGTTTTAGCAGGAAAGGTTACTAAACAGAAAATCCGCTAGGAGCTCTTAAGCATTTATCATGTAACATGAATTTAAATAGGGCTGCTCACAATGCTATACTTACAACATTTAACATGGTAAAACATTTTACATTTAACACAATATCATGAATACCCCTAATAGGGGGAGGGGGGGGGGATGCGTAAACAGACTGAATGTGTAAACTATGTGAAAAATGACACCAGTTTTATCAGAAGCTCTCAAATTGTTTTGTGGTGTTCTTAACTTTTGAAAACTGCTATCAAAAAGAGGCCACTATATATAAAGGAGTAAAGGCGTCACCTAAGTAATCTCATAACTGCAACAGCGTCGGTTTAATTCCGGCCTGAACGGGTTGACTTTTGTTTCCTAGCGGCTCCACGGAATGATAACTCGACCTTCCCACTCTGGTTAAAATAGAGTGGTTAATTGTAAAATAACCCCTCCCATATGTCAGAAATAACTAATAATAATCATCTTTATTTATTCTGGGATTGATCCCTTTAGAATAATTTACAGGCGTCAAAATTAGGCTTTAGAGCCTTAGAATAAATTACAAAATATAGATGAAATTACAAGATGTCCATATATATAATGAATTTAAAAAGATACAAACATAGAATAAACGGTAGGAAAATAAAATAAAAAATATGCTGTATCAAGTACTATGCCGGAAACATGCGTTTTTTATAGCAGTATTCAATATTAATAATATTTCTTTTTTATTGTACTCAAAATACTCTCTGGATCTTATTACTTTAAAGAATTTTTTTATCAAGCAGCTAGTTTCCTTATCCTGAATTTCTTACGGCTTACTTCCAGATTATTCTATCTAAGACTTACTTTTCTCCCATAATATATCCCTCAATTGCTTTATCCAAAGTCTTTCTTAGCCTTCCTCGTGTTCTTCGATCCATTTTACATAGGTATTAGGTACAATTTTACAAATTGATTTAGGGATTTTTCTCATTAGCATCCATCCAGGATGCTAAACTTAATTTGAAACTTGTGAGTCACAGGAGCATCCACTCCTATGACTCACAAGTTTCAAATTACTTCAAGAGCACCTAGATCACTATATTCATAATATTTATTAATAAGTGCATTGGTCATTTTTACTTCAACCGGCCTTGAGCACGGGCAGATATCTTAAAGGTTATCCAGTAAAATAGAATATTGAAGTAAACAGGGTCTGTTTACTTATATTGTTTAAATAAAATAATTTTTATCAAAACACACTTTTAGTTAATTATTTACTTAATCCTTAAATGTCTGATGTTTCGGCCGTTCTGGTCATCCTCAAGGACAATCTATTAATTAGAACTTTTTATTATTCATTCATTTTTAACAATTTTAACAAACAACATTATTACTAATAAATTAACATACCTTAAATATAAATTTAGGACTCATATCCTAAAATTTAAAAACTTTTTAGTCATAAGTCATACTAATTTATTAATAAGCTTGGGTTTAATTACTTATTTTGTTACTACCATTAAATTTTAATTACTGACTGACTTAGCACTATAATCACTCTCTTATCATGCAATATTTTTAACCTTCCTTATAATCAAGGTTGGTATATAATACATTTATTTGAAAGTGGTTGATTGGACTGAAATTAATGACCTGGGCAGAATGGCCTGAAAAAGGTTTTTAAATTGTTGGATGTGGGTCATTTATATTTGAGGTATGTTAATTTATTAGTGATAATGTTGTTTATTAAAATTGTTAAAAATGAATGAATAATAAAAACTCCTAATTAGTAGATTGGCCTTGAGGAAGGGTTGAATGACCGAAAGGTTAAACATTTAAGAATATAATAAAGAGTGTTTTGAGGCTTAACTTGGATACAAATTATTTTCATTTAAATAACAAAACCAGTCTCAAAATGATGAAAACATATTTTAAATGAAAATTATGCCGGTTATCTTTCTAAGATCGTGTTAAATGGTTCATACGCCATACTTTGGCTTTGAATACATGAGCTTACCCAAAAATTATTGATTCAATAAAAAATTGTTTTATTGCAAAAAAATATAATTAATAATAAGTAAATACCAATCAAAT
>NW_027108072.1:677564-690869 GCF_000696795.3 Halyomorpha halys | reverse complement strand
TGGAACGATATTGCATATCATACTCAATGAGTTCCGTTCACTTTAATTTATTTCTATCGTCCTGTACCATCTTATTTAACATTTTGTTGGTTTTTCTTGAAATAATAATAATGAATTATAAAGAAGGAATTTGTTGCAGCAATGAGTTATTATTTTGCACTTTAAGACTAAACTACTAAAGACAGAAGGTCAATTAACAGAAACATGTGTTTTATTTTCTCCTCAATTCCAGTTAGAGCTTTCGAAAGCAGATCTGGTGCTATATATCGCCGCTCATTTGCATTAGCTAAATGGAAGTGTTGCTATTGGGAGTTAGCTCTGGTGTCATTGAACGCGGTATAATGTTGTTAAATTCTCTCCAACATCCATTACATCCCGAATCCAAGCCATTCCTACCTCGCGTACATTTCCAATTCCTTTCATTCTTAGCAAATTATTCAAGTTTTATTGAAATCACGGTTTGGTTGATGTAAATTTCAAATATCACTTTAATGATTGTTTATTAATGTTAATGTTAATTTTTTGAAGGCTAAAAATATATCTCATTATAGTACAAGAGCCCAAGAGGAGAAAAAAAGGCAGTTATCTCACCCCAATTTTTTATTACTTTGATGAAAACTACGCACAATTACTAGTCAAAATTTATGAGTCTGCCATGTATAGTTGGTTGGGGGAATAAAAAATGTCGGCTGCTTGAAAGCGATAAAAAAATTTAATTTTTCATTCGGAGCACTATATCTTACATAGTAGGAACAACACAAGAAAACCTAAGAGAACGTCATTTAAAGAAGAGCAAATTTTCTAAAATATGATCCCTAAAAGAGTTATTTACATTTACATTAAATAGTTCTTGAGATTTAGCTTTTTAAAAAGCAACATTTCATAAAAATGTTGTATAGGACGTACTGAAAGATCAGTACTTAGTGAATTTATTTTAAAAAATCTATATCTCAAAAACCATTTGACGTACACATCTCTATTAGTTGCTTGTTTAATGAGCTATAAAGTAGTTTATGATTAGATTTATTTTTTATTAATATAGTTGTTTGAGAGTGGTTTAGTTTCTTTTTAAAACAATCTTGATCCTTTTCTCTCAACTTTATTCTTTTTTAACATCCGACGTTTCGACCTCTCAGGTCATTCTCAAGGATTCCTTATTCTGTCTTATTCCTTTTTTTCTTTAAAATTCATTAATGCTGGCTAATTGCCTTTGTCCCAATAATTTCTTCTATTAAATTATTTCCTAAATTTAAAACTTTTATTTACCACTTTTATGTTCATTAACAAACCCCAAACAGTCTGTTTTGACGTTTAAAGTTGAGAGAAAAGGATCAAGATTGTTTTAAAAAGTAGTTTATGATGTTTATCATCGTAGGAGTAATAGTTTTCATGAAATTTGCTAATATAAATTGATTTATAGTTGTTCGAACAAATTTTTATTTGTCAACTTTAATTTCATATGTGAATATCATAAGAAGTACCTCCCCATAGATGAGTGTCATATACTACTTTATAGTAAGTTAAATTTCCTTTATTTTGAGTGTTAGTAGACATATGTGCGTCTTATGGATCTAGAGATACATTTTTTCAAAAATCCAACATTTTATACTAACAACTAGAAATTTACATTTTGTGAGTTTATTTTGTCAAATATCATGAAAACTACTATTTCCACAAAGATAAACATAATTATCTATTTTGTAGTAAATTTGACTAGCTTTAATTTTAGCTCTGGCAGATATCTGTACGTCCAATGGTTTCTGAAATAAAGTTTTTCATAAATCAAATTTATTGTCCGAACAAATATAAATTAATTTATTTTAGCATATATCATGAAAACTACTATTCCTAGAAGATAAAGGATATTAACTTCTTTATAGTCCATTAAACTAGCTTTAATTTGAGTGCTAATACGTCACATAGTTCCTGAGATATAGATTTCTCAAAATAAATTAACTAACAACTAATCTTTCAGTAGATTTTTAAGAAATTTTGCTTTTTAAAAAGCTATATCTCGAGAACTACTTGGAAGAATCCTCAATTTTGACTGTTAATTATACATAGTTTTCATTTAAGTAATAAAAAATTGGGGTGAGATAACTGCCTTTTTTTCTTCCCGGCTTTTGTACTATTAGTATATTAAAATATTCTGGATTTTATTGCAGTCATAAATCTATCTTTTTTTTTTTTTTGAAAAATATACACCTATATATTGTGCTAGTGGTTTCGCCTCTTTGTTTAAATTAAACATACTGAAACTTTTAATTAAAAAAAAAGGTTGGAATGTCGTCGGTGCAAAGCTGCATTTCTAATAAGTTTGCTATTTTTGGATTTGGTTGCATATGAATGCGGTGTTTCAATGCTAAAATACTAGCGATATTACCATTTTGAAATGCAAAATGATCAATGGACTAAAAGTTAAAATAAAAATTTATCTGCAACTATAATTTTAATACAAGGAGATCAAAAATTTTTGAAATATTAAAAAGAATTTGTTGCCGGAAACAAACAACTCCAGTTGAGCTTTGGGACTCCACTAAACATTCGAATCCCTGCCTTATCCAATCCTTACAATCCAAAATCCTTAATGATCATTACTTTGTCACAGATCAAGTCCTCCATCACGACCTCTATGTTCCATTTGCTGCCGATTTGGCCAGAACCAGATACCAATCATTCCACGAAAAATTCCTAACCACCCAAACTCACTTGTTTCTAACCTGGCTTCTTCTTCATTGCCTGATTATCCCCCTAGGCGTCTGAAAAGAATATGGCCTCGAGATCTTATCTAGACATTTTATTGGAGTTCTATCAATGGGAAGATTCTCCACATGTTTGTATCATGTCACTATTTCATCTACAGCAAATTTACTTGTTGTATATATGTTATAAAGTTGTAAATAACAATAAATAAATGTTTTGAAAAAATTGTTTTTTAATCTCACTTTTTTCTTGTTAACTTTGAAAATTAGCATTCCAAATGTTTATTAGAATTATGTCAGACAGGGTAATTAATGAAAATTATAGAAATATTGTTAATTGGAGCCTATAATGAATCCTTATATACAAATATTTTTAAATAGATAGATTATAGTTATATTTTTATATAAATTCTTAAGTTGATAAAGACAAATGAAATTTTTTAAAAAATATAGAAAAAAAGAACAGAGGAGCAATAAAATGGAATTCAAATCCTGAAACATGAAGAACTAAAAATTAATAAGCGGTTTGAAGTTGAAAATAATAAATATTAAAATTTTAAAATCTTCCACATATTTATAAACAACACACAAATGCTAAATAAGGTTACTAATATAAGTATTTTCTTTCTTTTTTCCATTATCATTGTTCATAGAACTATTTGATAAATAATGAATAGGAAACTAATTGAATGGGGAGTAATGAATTCCAGCGGTAGATTCTGTAAATGCCGTGAATTAACTTGGAACTTCAATTAAATGCCAGTAGAATCTAATAATCCATTGTTGTTAATTAACTTTATTTTAACATGGTTAAATGCCTGGTAACTAAGTACAGAGCACTACAGACGTACACACACCCTCCGGAGTACCTCCATCAAAGAGGACTCGATAACGGTGAAGGGAGGGAGGTTTGCTTAATGATCCCCCTAACAGGAGGCCAACAATAAATTTCGCCGCAGGCTCCTCAACATGCAAATTGTTGATAAATCAATCAAGGAGTCTATTAGCAAGGCAGCCACTCTGCATCCAAAGCAGCCCCGCAGTCCAAATATTTCACCTCTCAGCGGTTAATTTCCCTCTGGGCTCTGAGTTCTGTCCGTCTCTCCTTCTCTTCTCTTCAAGGACGTGAGCCTTAGAGGAGCCTGTCTTTAATATTAATTTCTGAAGCTTTTAATCGTCTCTGCCCTTCTTAATATGCAATAAGAATTCCTTTTATCAGAAATACTTGATCGAGTTCAAAACTTTATGAAAATAGATTAAATATTATATTTTATTTGTATAAATTCAAATAGATTAGGAATAAAATAGAACTGCATTTAATTTATTGATAAAAAGTTTCAGTTTTTTTCGTAATAAAATAATTAATAATAAAGCTATAAAAATTCGTACATTAGGTTTTCTCGAGGTTTGAATTACAAATACTAGCTTTCTTCCTACCAAGAATTCAACAGTTTAACAAAATACAATGAAGCTGTATACCATATGATTAGGATCGGGAGCGATCGGGCACGCTCGGTTATCTCTGTTTTCCAGTCTCTAACTAATGTATCTATTCTTTTCTATTATCATCCAATTCGTTTGTAGTTCATATTTACAAAAATAACTGTTAAGAATAAAAAAATGTTATAAATAAACAAAATTAAAGGTTATTAAGAGGAAGACGATTCAAGCAACTATATCGACTACTCTGCCGGACCTCTTATCTCCCATTAAAAAAACAAACTACTACTTTATAAGACTATACTCCGACCTATCTGGGCCTACGGACTTGAACTTTGGGGAACATCAAACGTATCCAATCCTTAGAACCATTGTTAATGCACCCTATTACGTTTCCAACAGAACACTACAACATGAGATACTTATCCCTTTTGTCCTTGACCTCATACCAACCAAATTCTCAAAATTCCATATATACCTTTCCAACCATCCTAATCCTTTGGTTCAAACCTTATCTAGTTCCACCCATCCCTAGAGTCCTCCTAGAAGGTTAAAATGGCAGTGGCCAAGAGACTTATTGTAAAATAAAAATGGACAATTGGAGTTCTGGCAATAGTCAGATTTTCCGCTCAAGTTGAGTGTTTGCGGCTTTAGCGCACTTGCTCAGCCTCCACTGGCTCACTACCAGTGATGCGGCGAGAGGGATGCGTTGGTATCTTTTGAGCTCTGCTCTACCCCTCACACGTGGGGGATAGAGTGGGCTCAGGGATCCTCAGATCAATTGTGTAAATATTTAATATAAGAGTTTTAATAGGACTAGAGATTATATTATTTTATTTATTTATTTTTTCATAAACATAGTTTGATTATGTTTATCCTTCTGTTTGTATGTATTTTAAGATAGATTTTTTTTCATTCATTTATTTTAATTCTTATTTGATTTTATTTTAGTATGAATGTGATCATTCATCACTATTACCTATTGCCCACAGTTGTGGTGGCAGATTGTAATATCTATCAATAAAAAAAAAATTAAGAGGAAGATTTTTATAAAACTCAAAACAATTGCTATGAGGATATAACCTGGTTGATATAAAAGAACACTTAGTTTTACATTTATACACTGAGTTTGATCAAAATTGTTTGCCTTTTTAAAGTATACTTCGGTCAAAAACTTGTATTCGAAATTTTGTACTAACGTTATAATTCTCCTTACCCAAGGTAAGTGGACGCAAAAATATGGCCTTATACCATTGTATTTCCTACGATTAAAGTTGCTATACATATACCCATTATGCTATATATACATACACCCAGCTATACATATAGCCTACCTCCTATACCAATTAAAATCTTTTCAGGAGGGTACGAAAAAAAATAAATATAATAAAAAATAAACGATTAAATTGCCTATATTATTCGGGGGAAGGTAATGTTAATTTAATTTAAAATATATTGTTTAAATCAAGGATTGTGATATTCAGCATCTTGCAGCTTACAAAGAACAATTCGATGCATTTCCTAGATTCCTATTCTCTATGGCACATTGTGGAACATATAAATAATTTATTTATTGTTATTACAACTGTATACACATATATACATCAAGTAAATTTGCTGTAAGTGATATAATGACATGATACAAACATGTGGAGAATCCACCCATTGATAGAACTCCAAAAACATTTCTAGAGGAGAAGATCTCGAGGCCATCTTATAAGGAGGCCAATAAAGGAGCATTAAGGATTTTACGAAGGATTTTGGACTGTAAGGATTGGATGATTTAGTGGAGCCCCATAGCTCAACTCCGTATGTCCAGATAGGCCTTATAACAGCCATGTCAGATAACAGTCTTTAAATAAACTTTTAAAAATAACCTTCTTATTTTTTTCATGACGTAATTGTTTTATTATCAGTTATATAATTATCAGGGAACTTCAAAATAAAATTGAATCAATTGTATTTAATTTATGATTTCGATCATATTGTCTCTGTAGAAAAAAAAATCTATTTGCTTATTAGTAGCTGGTTATTGCTGTAAGTTATACTGATAACGGGTGAAACATTTCCCCTCAACGATATTACGAAGTTACACTCACAATGAGTGTTATTGCTCACTGAGCATTCCCATTGTCTATTATTGGCCAACTTTGCCTTTTCAAAGTTCTTTATCGGCCTTGTGGGTTTGTTCTCTATCACCCTCTTCTCCAAACTACTTTCAGATTCGCAAGATATAACTTCTACCTTCAATAATGGAAAAGGGGTGCGATTCTCGTTTAAAGGGAAATAAATTAAAACGACCAAGGTTCATTTTATTTTAAAATAAAATTAAGTTAACGTCTCCCTAGTCCATAGATCTATATAGTTTCCTTCCTATTTCTAGAGAGGAGATAGTCTCTTTTCCCTATCCTTTGATAATCTTCTTAACCCTCTCTCCCTTACGGCACAGCAGTGTGAGTAGTGTATTAAAGCCTGATCTATAATCCTCGGTCGTATACCAGTTGGTTGCGCATTCCTCTATTGCAAAATGCTTCTGTGACTGCTCCATCTCAAGTACTTTTCGGTCTTCCACTTGTCTTTCTTCCATCCACTCTCGTTTCTTTCATTATTTTAGTCATTCTTTCCTCCTGCATTTTTTTTACATGGCCAAACCACCTGCTATTGTATAAGTGCCTGCTATTCCTGACATTATGATAAGATGTGTTGCTTAAACATTTTTCAATAATGGCATTGAAGTCATGAAGAAACAATTATGAAGAAAATTAATGCATTTTAAGAACTATTAGAGTATGATGGGCTCACAAGTCTTCTCAAATAACTTAAAAAGTCATTTAACCTAGTCTCATCTAGGTTGAGGGTTTTACGTGCGTCTACCACCTTTGTGGCCAACTCTGACGTTTACATTATACAAGTTGGTTTGTTTGGTATTGGAGACTATAAAGAAATTTCTGTAAACTTCTTGGCCAAAATGACGTCAAGAATTTTATTAACTACACTTAAGTGCTACGACAACATTTCTAAATACTCCATTTATTGAAATGTCTCTGTTTCTATTTTTTTTAAATATATTATTATTCACGAAAATGATTTTTATTTTGTTTTGAGGTACATATTTTGAAACATTCTCCAGCGTGTTTTAATAACTTTATAAAAAATTGAAGTAATTTGTTTAAGCTTGAAATTAAGACCTGAATACAGTAAACAATATTTTTTACCAAGAGATGTACGAAAATTAATTTTGTTTTCACAGAACGGCCTTGGATACCACGCGAATATAATTATTTTTGGCTTCTTTGGTGTTTTAATTTTTACTCTCCTTCCATTTTCCCTTATTATCTCTGCGTGTTTTTGTTTTCTTTCTTCTGTCCACGCGACCCTCTTTTTGAATTTCACTTTCCCGCAAGAACTCTGATTTCCTTCAGTCTTTTACTATATTTATACGTCGAGACAGTCTTGGTCCGTTATTCGTAGTGTTTCCGTTTGATCGGCCAGGTGTATCATCCTGAGCTTTTGTTTCCTCGGATTTTTTGGAATATTTCCTTGTTTAGACTTTCTGGGACCATTCTTACCGTATGTCCGTGGAATTTCAGTCTCCTGATCCTTATTTCTGTTTCTAAGTCATTTATGCCTTTGTAGATTTCTTTGTTGGGTCTTAGTCTGTATCCTTCTTGTGTCTTTTTGGGGCCGTAGATTCTTCTTAGGATTCTTCGTTCTATTCTGAGTAGTTCTTCTAGACTGAGGAAGCTTGGTTTCCGTCCCGTATAGAAATAGTAAATGATATAATAATAGAAATATAATTAATTTATCAAGTCTATCAGAAAGAAATGTTTCCGGTGGCCATATTAATAGCACCATGAACGTTTAGATATGAGGCGCTTTGAAACCATTTTAATTTCAAATGGGACTTGAAAATTAGCCGTTGTTTGAGTCTCAAAACTTAATCCTTCATTCATTTTAAAATCGTGACACAATTGTTTATGTATACTGAAGAATACAAATCTGCAGTTCCGAATGATTCTTTCAAGATAAATTCAACAATGCCAGTTTTGCAATTTCTTTTGACAGACTAATTTATCACACGAACGACATGTTGTCAGGAAGTTGGAGCACAAAAACGGGCGTCTCTTTTTGCACGGTGACCCCCTCGTTTCATCGAACCAATTAGGTGCAGGTTTTGCTCCTGTTAATTGCTTGCGCGTCCTACATCAGATCCAGGTATGGGAATCTATCGAGGTTTTGTGCCGGATGGTTGTCGCTTGTCCTCTATTTTTTTCGACGTGGGAAGGTTAATGGAAAAAGTCGAACTGAGTCTGTTAAAATAAACAGTTGCCTGCAAAGATTCCCGACAGTGAATTTCTCTCATTATTGAATCAGATATTTTAATCTAACAATAGTCTTGCGAACTCTCCAGTTACTCCAGTTTATTCAGTAAATTATGAAATTAATTTCATAAGATTATTAATTAACCGTAAATCCTTAATTGTATGAACATAGTCCGTGAATAAAATTACACGAAATAATATAAAAAGCTATTTATTATTAAAAGCCTATGAATTCCACATCTTACGATTCGTCCAAGATGTATTCTTGCGAATTGCGAAACTTTGAAACTTGACTTATAATAAATATTTTTTCTGCTATTTCTATACATTTTTGGCCACCTCTTAGGACCTCTTCTTACAATTATATTTTGGTCTTCCTATAAATTTTGAATTATTGTAAATTGACCATGTAATATATGAAATTATCTGTTCATGTGTATATTTTGGCAAAAGTTACCCAGAGAGAGCAATGCTTTATTTAGCCATGCTGACAAAATACATTGAGTTGCAATAATACACAGCATACCAATCAGAGTTGGGCAACTATGAAATTAATAGTTAAAATTGCCATGGCGACAATATTTATTTATCAATGGTTCATTCATGAATAAGGGTCATATCCATGGCAATTTTAGCTATTAGTTTCAACTACAGCTAATTTTTGCCTATCTCTGATACCAATCAATGATCGGGCATAAATACTCTACATATATTTACATGATATAACAAACAAAATTTTTTTTCCACATTGTCCTTTTACTAACAATAATCTTTTAAACAATAAATACAATACAATTCTAATTACTTCTCCCTATTTCCCTATTTGAAAATTTTATTTCATTTGGCAATCCAATTCCATTTATTTGGCAATTTTATCCTCATTTCACTCTCTTTTGAATAAGATTTAAAGTAATTATTTAAAGAATTTTAAATCTTGAAATTGAATTACAAAATGTAAAACATGGGTGTTGATAAGTGTTGGTTTTTACATAATCTATCAGGAGTATTCGAAAAACTAATTTTGCTTTTAAACATTTAAAATATTTTTTTCAACCTAACCTAATTGCTCATCTACACCATAACAAGAACCTCTAATAATAGTTAATCAGTATTATACACATATCGCACAGTTTAATTTTATAGATGTGATTAATGAATTTAAAAAAATCTGTATATGAAATTAAATTCTGAATAATGTTTATGTTCCGAATAACTAATTATCTCTAACAATTAATTAATATCAGTAATGTATAATTAAATGTTAACTTTAGGAGAGATGAAGAAAGCCTCATAAAAGTCTATCGTCAGCTATTTACATAAAATATTTAGTTATTTTTAAACTTCTATTAATAACTTTGTGTTCATTGATAAAAGTAGTTTAAAAAAAAAAATTGATGATTTAAATAAATAATATTATATACTTTTTTGTAAGGGAATAACGAACTTTTTGCGATTTGCGAAATTTAGCTCTCTTGCAGTTGACATTTAAAATCTAAATAGAAACAAAGGGCCTGCCTGAGACTTTCTTATATGAACGATTTTTATAACAAAAAAGATATATTACAAAAAGCTTTTACCGTATCAAATCAGACTATATTTTTCAATTTCAGCCAGAACCTTTTTTTGTACTGCCAACGGCAAAAGACTTGGATTTGATACTAAAAGTATATCTGGTCAAAAATATTAAACCCCTTTGTTTTATCTTTGCTGTTATATATTAGATTATTTTTCTGGTATATAATATAAAACTTACCGGTGTTTGTGTTATTTTTCTGTTGGATCAAAGACTACTTGATAAATAATACGGTGGGTCAAAAAAGAATTGGCACATTCCTCTTTTTCTGTTAATCTCAATAAGATTTAGATAATTTCCAGAACTAGACATAATAAGAAATTAATATTTAGAATTCAAAGATGGGGTTTTTTTTTTTTACGTCGTCCTAAGACTCCCATTGGAGTCTTAAACAGCCTTTTGACGTACGGGGGATTGATTATCTACAGATGTCCAACCTATTCTAATCATGGCGGGGAGTCAAGTTTTTATTTTTGTGGGACCACCATTCAATGAAACAAATCAACGTCTCAGGCCGGATTCGAACTAGCGCCGCCCGCAAATTTCAGATTTATAGACCTGCGCCTCACCACTTGAGCTACAGATGGCCCTAAAGATGAGTTTGAAATAATCATAAATAACCTACGAAAAGTAAATTTTCAGGGTCAAACGAGTATTGGGACACTTTGAATTATGTAGATAATATTTTGTAGATTTGGACTGGTAGCCAATAATATTTCGTCATCATCGTTCATTTGCATCTATGGCGATGTCTGTAATGTTCTAACCATTGCAAGATTTTGTGTTACTTCCTGACCAATTTTACGCCAGTTCTCATCATAAGTTTAGCATATTTTTGGAAGAAATGTTATGTTTTCTTATTTTCAGATAAATATCATAGGTGTTTCATTGCATTAATACCCAGATATTGTGGTGGCCTTTTAAGTGACCCCAGATCATTGTAAAATATTCACTTTTTCGTTTTGTCAGCCACATGCTTGGAGTCATTTTCTTGTTGGAATATAAACGATCTTTGATCATCTGCTTTTCGGCACTGCTTTTTTGAATTAGGCCGCAAAATTTCGATATATTTTCTGCATTCATTATACCGTCAATAAAGTTCTAGTTTCTGTACTATTCCATGAGTCTCCCACCTCCATGTTTCACAGTGGGTCTCGCATGTCGAAGCTGAAGTTCTGTATCAGGTTTTCGCTAAACGTTCTTGCGGCAATCAGAGAAAATATTAAATTTACTTCCATCTTTAAAAAAAAAAAATAACCTTTTTCCAGAATTCCAAGTCCTAATTAACAAATGATTTGGCAAACTCGAGCCTTTTTTCTTCTTCGGTTTGTCTCGGTAATATAAGTTTTTTTCTTTTGAACCCTACTATAATAATTACATTTGTGAATAACATTCTTATTGTTTTTAAACTTATGGTGTTAGTTGAAGTTGATGATATTCTGGTGCCCTGGCAGCCGATGTAGAAAGATCTCCCCCTATGACCCGGTGTACGAGGTTTTATTTTAAATCCAACCAGTGTTCCGGAACGTTTTAACAACCAATTCGCTATTTATCGGTAATCATGATTTTATAGCAAGTATAGAATAAGGACTGAGTTTTATTGTTATTATTACATCCTTGTTCTCGTTGCTTTCCTATTAAAAGCATTTATGAAAGAATTTATTTATTCTTGCTTGAGCTAATTATAAACATTTAAAACTGTTCCATTACTTTTTTAACCCTGACAATTTAATTTTCGTAGGATTACTTCAAACTCATCTTTGAATTTCAAACATTAATTGCTTATAAAACTTGTTTTTCAAGACCCATTTATGAAGAAATGTTTAGTTCTAGAAAAAATCTTAAACCTATTGAGATTTACAGAAAAATGGGAGTGTGCCAATATTGTTTTGAGCCACTGTATATAAATAAATGATCGTATATGAACTTGAAGATAAACTATGCCTATATTCTTTTTTTTACACCTCACATTACACAAACAGCCTTGATAATGACGTACATTGTAAGCCGAAACGTCGGCAATAAATAAATAGTTGTAAATTTGTTTTTCTTCTTGAAAATAGCCCTGACCTCATATCCTTTTAATCGCTTGTTACACGTGCAACTGATGGTTTTATTCGTTTAAAAAATGGCCGAAATAGGCGCCTGCTTGAGCTGCTAGACTAACTCTATCAATCATAAGATACTGAGGTTAGGTAATGTATACATAACACTCATTTTTATAGAAATTTAATTGATTCATTGTTGGAAATGTTTTTTTATTTTTGTATTTACATTTTATAGTTATTTTTTAAAAGTATCAACTTTTTTTTAAGCCTCAAGATTCATTAAAATAATGAATATTCAAAATATAATAATATTTTTCACCTTAGCCTTTTAGAACTCAATATTAAGTCAACTATATTAATCCATTACTAATATCATTATCACAATATTGAATATAACATGATTAGTTAGTAACGAAAATTTTCTTTGTTTCAGGTATTAAATGTTTCTGAATATTTGGGAATGACTGATGTGGTAACTATTATTTTATTATATGTTACACTATGTATTATTTTAAGTAATACACGATTTTTATATATTAAGAATTAGTTTTGGCGCAGCGACCTATAGAAAATCACGTTTTTGAGCTTAAATCAGCTGAAGATGCCCAGTTTAATGCTCTTTGATTAAGGGTCAAAACATATCAGTACAAGAGCCGGGAAGAAATAAAGGCAGTTATCTCACCCCAATTTTTGATTACTTTAATGAAAACTATGTATGATTACTAGTCAAAATTGATGAGTCTGCCAAGTATAGGTAGGTAGAGGGAATAAAAAATGGCGGCTGTTTCAAAACCTTAATTTTTCATTAGGAGCTCAATATCTTAAAAACTACCAACAACACTAGAAAATCTAAGAGAACATTATTTAACGAAGAATACATTTGCTGAAATATTAGCAATAGTTCTCGAGATATAGCTTTTTAAAAAGAAAAATTTCTTAAAAATCTACTGAAAGATTAGTAGTTAGTTAATTTATATTGAGAAATATATATCTCAGGAACTATGTGACGTACAGATGTCTATTAGCACTCAAATTAAAACTAGTTTAATGGACTATAAAAAGTTTAAACCTTTACCTTAGTAGGAACTGTAGTTTTCATGATATTTGCTAAAATAAATTGATTTGTAGTTGTTCGGACAATAAGTTTGATTAATGAAAAACTTCATTTCAGAAACAATTTGACGTACAGATGTCTACCAGCGCTCAAATTAAAGCTAGTT
>NW_027108072.1:666921-677399 GCF_000696795.3 Halyomorpha halys | reverse complement strand
AGAAGTTTATGACCTTTACCTTAGTAGGAACTGTAGTTTTCATGATATTTGCTAAAATAAATTGATTTATAGTTGTTCGGACAATAAGTTTGATTTATGAAAAATTTCATTTCAGAAACAATTAGACGTACAGATGTCTACCAGCGCTCAAATTAAAGCTAGTTAAATTTACTATGAAATAAATAGTTAATAATGTTTATCTTTGTAGGACTAGTAGTTTTTATGATATTTGACAAAATAAACTCATAAAATGTTAATTTCTAGTCATTCGTATAAAATGTCAACTTTTTGGAAAAATATATCTCTAGATCCATATGTCACATATGTCTACCAACACTCAAAATAAAGGAAATTTAACTTACTATAAAGTAGTTTACGACACTTATCTTCATAGTTTTATGATATATAAATATAATTTTGGCAAATAAAAATTTGTCCGAACTATAAATCAATTTATTTTAGCAAATTTCATGTAAACTACTACTCCTACGAAGATAAATATCATAAACTACTTTATAGCTCATTAAACTAGCTTTAATTTGAGTGCTAATAGACATCTGTATGTCAAATGGTTTTTGAGATGTCAATTTTTCAAAATAAATTCCATAACTAATGATCTTTCAGCACGTCCCATACAACATTTTATGAAATGTTGCTTTTTAAAAAGCTATATCTCGAAAACTATTTAACGTAAATAACTCTATTAGGGCTCATATTTTAGCAGATTTACTCTTCTTTGAATGACGTTCTCTTAGGTTTTCTTGTGTTGTTCCTACGTCTTAAGATATAGAGCTCCGAATGAAAAGTTTTTTTTTTTATAGCTATGAAACAGCCGCCATTTTTTATTGCCCCTACCAATACGAAAAAAAAAAGTAAAATGAATCAGGATCCTCATTTCGAAATAATTAAATAGTTGTTAGAATACCATTTACTTGAAGTGATAACGTGAATTTATCACACACTCAGAAGTCTATTATTCATATTTTATATTACTAGATAAAAGAAAATGAATTATAATAAAGAGAAAAAATGGAAATTAACTAAAGTCGTAATTAATTACAAGCAGTTAATGGTGAAGCCTTAATTATGTGAATTCATTACTAGAAGTCTACAATTTATATGTTTTTACTTCAGGATTGATATATTACTAACCATTAACGGATATAATTTTGTCACAGAATTTTGTAAAGTTCATTTCTGATTCATATGTGTCGGTCACTACTATCTCATATCGTTGCTTAAGTTGTGATATCTCTGAGTCCGAAAAACCAGAAGTAAAATTCCAACAATATAAAAAATAAATAAAAGACAAGAAATACCACTGAATCGACTATAAGTAATATGGTAGTTACACGATATCAATTTTATAAGCTACTTAGGTCATTAAATTTTTTTATTATGACTTCAAACCACTCTATATTTATCTTCATAAATGACCAATGTATGTGAAAGAAAATTTTGATCGGCTGCCATTTTGTAATAAAAGGCCGAGAAATCAATATGTTTATTTTTTTACGTCATCTGCGATGAAGTTAGTCTTCAAAATTATTTGCCAATTAAAATTAAATTTTACGTGAACTGTTGTACACTCAAAATAAATTCGACTGAAAAACGGTTTAGTGATGATAAAATCATTTGGATCACATAAATTATTTAAATTTAAAACTTCTATAGGAATAAGCATTAAGTTATCATAAATTATTTATTTAATAATGATATCATAAATTATTTTCAAAACTGAAAACTGCATTAGGAATTAGACCATTATATTTTCAGAAATTATTTAAAATTTAAAAACTGCATTAAGGATTAGACCACTGTATTTTCAAGATACATTTAAAAATTGAAAACTGCATTTGGGATTTGACCATCATGTTTTCATAAATTATTTAAAAATTGAAAACTGCCTCAGGGATCAGACTAAATTTTCACAAATTATTTAAAATTTAAAAAATTGATAATTGCGTTAGTGATTAGACCATTATATTTTTTTAAAAATTGAGAACTGTATTAGGGATTAGACTAATTTCATAATTTTTTTTAAATATTTATTTATTGCTATTTACAACTGTACATTATAATACATTTAGTAAATGTGATCTAAGTTAAATTGGAGTGTTACAGGCGTGTAGAGAAACTACCCATTGGTAGCATAAATTATTTTAAAATTAAAAACTGCATTAGGGATTAGATCACTGTATTTTCATAAATTATTTAAAAATTGATAATTGAATATAAGATAACCTAAATCTTCATGGTTGTTTTCTAGTGGGAAAGTAAAAAGATT
Organism: Halyomorpha halys; assembly: GCF_000696795.3. Taxonomy (NCBI): domain Eukaryota; kingdom Metazoa; phylum Arthropoda; class Insecta; order Hemiptera; family Pentatomidae; genus Halyomorpha; species Halyomorpha halys. The sequence goes on along the minus strand of NW_027108072.1, from coordinate 675,112 downwards.
TGAGAAAACTTGCGTAAATTTCTGTATAAACATAAAACATCAAATTATATCTTTTCTCAACAAATTTTAAACAGATTGTTAATGCTATATAAATTTAATAAAAAAAAATCTTTTGTTTATTAAAAAATCATATATCTAAACAATAAGTTTAAACTGGGGGAATAATACATCTATAGTTTTATAATATGAGCATACGCGCGACCGTTGCATATATCATATAGATTTAACGATCAAGAGTTTATATATTACAATATTTTATATCTCAGGTTGTCATTCATGTGTAAAATTATTGCATATGATTAGGTCAAGGTATTATGTCTCCAATAGAAGGAGGCTCTGTAGTAGAATTCGCATTGACGTAGGATGGCATCCGGGCGATAGGAAACCAGGAAGAGAACCTCGATAATACAGCCATTGTTCTAGAGGAAGACGGGAGTACGTGATGAAACTTGTATATTGTTCTAGATAGGAGTTGAGAGCTTGAGGGTTAGGGAATGCGGCAGGCATTTTAGCCCTCCCAAATTTAGAATGGGATAACAATATTTAGGAATTCCCGGCCGCGTAATGAGCGAGTCTTGGGCGAATTCCTTTCTGGTGTTTGAGCTAGAGAGAGCATCTTGTATACGAGGATCGATCCAGGGCCAATCAATCACTCTCTGCTATTGAGCTCTAATCAGACGACAGCCGGTCTTGGCGATAGGGATGGTTTGAAAAGAAGTTTCAATCAGCTGAGCCAAATGGTACAAATTAATTCTTGAAAACTGAAATACTTGCCCTTGAGATAATCGATTTCTAATAGAAAAATCAGGAAACTAATTTGGAGGTATGAAGATAGCTTCTTCAAAAAAATTACAATTGTTGATCCGTATTGTCAAATTTGAAAAGTACAAATCAAGTATTTTCTAACTTGTAGTAGCTTAGTATTTCTAAGTTTTCATAATATTTCATTCTTCGTAAAAGCCTCTTTATGATTAAAATTTTTCATGGTATTTAAAATTATCTAGTTACTATTTTAAAATTTAGAGGAATATCATTCACAATTTAGAAACTTATACTTAGAGATAATTAGGATTTTTAAACCATTAAATTTTAAGAAACTACTAACAAGTCTTTTAAAACGGTTTTAATCTCTCTCTCTCTCTCTCTCTCTCTCTCTCTCTCTCTCTCTCTCTCTCTCTCTCTCTCCCCCCCCCTTTTTTCTCTTCTTTTTTTTTTTACATTTCATTTAGTATTTATTTATGCTATTTTTTACAGGTAATTTTCATAGTTATTAAAGCTTTTACAATAAATTTTCAATTGATATAATTAAGAAATGAACGCGGGAAGAGTGTACCAACTTTACCAGAACCCTCAAACCTAACCTTAAATTTTCTTAAGTTTTAATATGAAGTACCCGGAGTAATGATTACAGATAATATCCACTGAATGTTTTTATTATGTAGATACAGTAGAACTATGCTGTACGAAACTGTATAGTACCCGTATGACCGGAAGAGCTTTGTTCCTGTATGGTCTGAAACGAAAAATTTTTTTTGTTTTTTTGTACATATGTATGTACAACTGTACATAATTATACATTTAGTAAATTTGATGTAAGTTATCATGGAGTGATACAGGCGTGCAGTCTTTATATATGATTTTATTTGTGGCAAAGTAAGGAGCATTGTGGATTTTACGAAGGATTTTAGGTTGTAAGGATTGGATACGAGAGGAATTCGAAGGATTCATGGAGGCCCAAAGCTCAATTACGTATATCCAGATTGGTCTTATTACAGTCTTTTGTAATGAATTGGATGTTTAGACCGTTTATCTAGTAAGTGCTGTAATAGTCGAAATCGACGTGCAGATTCCTGTCTTTACAGTCTTTTGTGAGGATTCCAGGTTAGTCGTTTTCCAGATATAGCCCAAGATAGCGGATCTGTTCAACAGGAGTAAGAGTAACATTATTAAATGAAACTGTAGGGCAGTCGCACCATTCTTTGAAGGCAGTGATATGAAGAAAAATGTGTGCAAATTTTCAGTTATGAGGACATAATTAACTTTTATTTGTACATATAATAAGTGTTATCTTCCTCTTAACCAAATCTAATTTTAAATTATTTAACAACCGTCTGAACTATAAATTGTTGGTTATCAAAAGTATTTAAAAAGTGAATAATGTCGATTATTGAATTTTTCCTGAGTTTAGGATAAATTTACGATAAGGTGTAAGAGCGTTTGGTTATATTTTTCTTTGGGGACTGGACGAGGACAATCGGGAGTGACTTAGACGACCTTAAGGGCTGGACTACAAGAAGGTGTGGAGTGGTTTGCCTTGTATCTGGCAACCCTTCATCACTGTTCCCTTCCTCAACCTAACCTATTATTCCTTTCTTTTAAGAGCATGGCCCTTTACTAATAAATCTTAACACCAAAATAATATAGTAAGAGTCATTTGATAATTAGGATCAACAACATATTCAGAACATTTCGTAATTCTTCAAATACAATTCAGTTTGTGATCTCAGGTTATAACCTGATAGCAACATCAGATCGAAACTCGTTAGAGGGTTGATATGAAGGGAGCTATTTTGCTTAGTCATAGTCGCCTAATCATCACCGGGCTTACAGAAAGTAACAATCACTAACCGTGCTCTGTGGAGAATCTTTTTTGTTCAGAATTTTTTATATCCTCTCTGAGATTATTGGTATGTAAGGAAGTGTGAAGTATCTTTCGTTGTTGGTTTCTTATGATTGTGGTGGTTTAGTAGTGCCCTATCTTCCACCAGCTACGATCGTTCTGGGATCTTCCGCCTTCAAGGATTTTTTACTTTCCTTCATTTTTTTTTTTTTTCGAATTTATTCAACTTTATTTTTTGAAACGTGTACATGTATTCACTTGGCAGTTCTTTCTTAAAATAACCTTGATAATCTTTAAAACAAATTTTAAAATTTTGTTCTCTACTTTTAACATTTTTAACTTTTATAATTCGGTATAATCAATTCATTCCTGCTAACATTACCAAGTATACATCGATTTTTATTTTGTATCTATATTTTTTAATAATTCCTATACATCTGTTATATATATATATAGAAGAGTATATTTAGCAAACAATATATTCTATAGAGGTTGAAATGAGCACTCAGGTTTACTAGATACTACATAACAAAATAACACTGACGAGGGCATGAAGACTCTGAGAGTACACTGCTAAAGGAAGTGGCAGTGACAGATCTAGAACATTCGCCACAGTAGCTGTCACTTCGACTTGATGTTATCTCACTCCACTACGTCTCATCTACTCAACGCGTCTCATCTATTTACTTTTATTTCCATGTATCTATCTTTAAAACCACTCTTAAGATTTTACAACTCCTTTGCTTATGTGAGCCATGTATATTTTTTATCTTACAAATAACCGTAGACAATATTTATTATTTTGATTTATTTATTGATATTTACCACTGTATTAAAAATATATATACAATAAGTTAATGTGATGTGAGTTATACAATGCCTTGATACAGACATGTGGAGAATCTACCCGTTGATAGAACTCAACAATTAAATTTCTAAAGAAGATGATCTCGAGGCCATCTTCTTTTTAGACGCCTAGAAGAATGACCAGGTGATGAAAAAGAAGCCAGGTTTCAAACGAGTGGGTTTGGGTGATTATGGAGTTCATAGGAGGCCTCTGTTCTGGCCAAATCGGCGATATATGCAACATTGAGGTCCTGATAGATGATTTGATTTGTGACAAAGTAAGGAGCATTAAGGATTTTAGATTGATACGAGAGGAATTTGAAGGTTAGTGGAGCCCCAAAGTGCAGATTTGACAATATTAAATTTTATTTTATAATTTATTTATAATAGTCAATGAACATTATTTCATTTAATTTCAGAAAACTTTTGTATCTTTCGTCTCTCTCTTAGAAATAAATTATGATAAAAATATTAAAATTTTACATTTTAACAAATAACTAAATCTTGTTTGAAAAAAATCTCTGTTCCTTTTAAAGGTTTTCTTTTTTCATTTGATGTGTAGTTACAGTGTTATTTTGACTTAGGTTTTTTTTTTTTTTATTTGTCACGAAAAATCTTAATATGAAATTAATATAGATACTATTTTTTTAAAAGATATTTCACCCCAAAATATTCTGTGTGCCATTGCCAATCTTAATCCTTCATATTTTTCTCCTTAAACCATCATCGTTTGTCCATTATTTTAAAATTACAGTTTTCCATGTCCAGTAATATTTGTGCCTAAATCCTGGATTCTTAATCACATATAATTTTTTTTTCTTATTTTTTGTAACCATTTACCATAGTTTATTTCTTTTACATTTGATATGTTTGATTTTCATTTGAAAATTTTAAATATGTTTATAAATATTAATTGCTCCTTTTTAATTATCTTTAGTCTATTTTTATGTTGTTGATTTTTTTAATTTTATTAGAAAGTTAATTTTGTTAGTTTCCTAATATTTTTTGATATGATGGGTTCTAATTTATTGGTTTCCTTTTTCAATTTACATTATTTATCATTTTTTATTTAATTCAAACATCAATTAATGTATATATTATTTATTTAATTGTTTTAGATGTGTAAACATTATAACCTTTTTTTTATTATTGTCTCATTTTTTAAATTAATATATTTATAATGTTTTACAATCCCAATATTATTTTTATTCCTAAAACTTTTCGGGATTATTACTCCATCATCAGGTCATGCAATCTCTTTATGATAATTTAGCTCGATGCAAAATCAAAATTTCGTTATTTTATTAATTTTTTTTCTAAATGCTTATTCCTTAAAATAATGAAAGGACATTGTATAAATGAATGCATGTGGGGTTAGAACATTTTTAATGTCATTGACGAAATTTTACTATGTACTATGGATTACAGCTGGTGGTAAAAATCCTGAAACTTTGTAAAGTGCAATAAAAATAATATTTTCAATATATATCATATTAGGTAATGACTTGCTATTTCTTGAATCAAGAATAAATTATAAATATTAGATAGGTTATTTTAATGATAATTATATCACGAGAGATTTAATAGTAGTCAGTAAAAAATATTAGGTGTTATTAAAATATAATACATACTGTTTTTTAATAATATATATTTTATTAATATAAAATAAAATTAGCAAAATTTAGAATTGTGTAACGAAATATCCTGAAATAAATAAAACCTCCAAAATATTTACTATTATTTAGGTATACATTGCATAGGACGATATTTGTTAGAATTATTATTTTTTTAATGCAAGATAATTTATATTTGTACATTAATTTACAATAAAACAGGAAAAAAAATATTGTTAAATTGTATATTATTATTCTCTAGTGTAAACGATTTTTTATTATTTATAAACTGCATAATTTTATTTATTTTTTTATCTATGTTTGCATTTTATTTGTTTATGAATTTAGCTTACTAATTTGTTTTCTGTATTTTTTTTATATAGAAATTTAGTAAATAAATTACCACTATATCGATTTGTAGCTAACTCTATTGGTGTGGGAGCTATACCCAAAGATGAGTAAATTTAAATAAAAATGTAGTTTTATATGATCAAAAAATGTTTTTATATTTTAGTAAAGAGCCAAATTATATTTCATAGTTTTTGATTTAATTTTGTAGGAATAATGACCAGGTCGCGGTCAATAAAGCTACAAAAAAGTATTAAAAAAAATTATTATTGATCAACGTTCATAAACTTGCAGAGCTTCATCGAGGCTAAAAAAGGATACAAACAGGTAAAAACGATGTAAACATAAATGAACAAATTAATTGAAAAATTAAAAACATGTACAGTGAAACGTAAAATTAAATAAGAATAATAAAAGGAATTGGATAATTAATGAAAACGGAATAACACAGATTAAAAAAAAGAAGTTCTGCAATGTTTGGCGAAACGTTTGGTTAACAGTAAATAGTTTTCTTTAACTATTTTGATAGCTTTATTGACCGCCACCCGGACTAACTTCCTACAATCTACTTCATACTGTCAACTATTTTCTTCTAATATCTTTTTTTTAATTATTTATTTAATGTAATTTACAACTGTACAAAATAATACAATAGGTAAATATGTAGTATGTTTCATATACACTTTAAAATCTTGGGAAGGAACCACCCATTGTTGGTACTTCAAACATTAATTTAAATTAGAAGGTCCCGTGGCCATCTTCTTTTCAGACGCCTCGGAGGATTATCAGGGATTGTTAAGGATGAAAGATTAAGAATTAATGGGTTAGGATGGTTAAGGAGTTTGGAATGAAAAGACGCATATCTGTTTTGGGTCAAATCTGCAACGAATGGGATGTTAAGGTCTTTGTGAATGAGTTTATTGTAACGTAATAAGGAGCATCAAGGATTTTACGTAGGATTTTGGATTGTAATGGTTGGATGCGGGAAGAATTTGATGGTTTGGTGGAGCCCCAGAGCTCAATTCCATATGTCCAAATTGGTCTGATTATTGTAGTGTATACTAATTTTTTGTAGTGAATGGGAAGTTTAGAGCGTTTGTCAAGTAAGTGTTGTAGTAATCGGAATCTACGAGCAGTTTCCTGTCGTTTCAGTCTTGTGTGTGGATTCCAAGTAAGTCTCTTGTCAAGATGGAGTCCTAAGTATCGAATCTGTTCAACAGGCATTAGTGGTGTATTTAGAAAGGATACTGTAGGACAGGAGGGCAGAGGTTTACGACGGAGAGGAAAGGTGATCTGGTGGGATTTGTCAGGATTTATTTTGATTCTCCAGTTTTTACACCATTCTTCGATAGATGTTATGTGTGTCTGTAGTGTTTGTTTGTGATGCATTAGTTGGGTCGTTGTTTACAGAAAGTATACATGTGTCATCAGCGTAAGTTGTGAGGACTGTGTTAGCTTCTAATATTAATTTAAGATAGTTAATGAGTTAATATTTAGATTTAAATCTTGTTCAATAGATTATTTTTTCTTCAAAAAATTTATACCGATTTAGAGTAGTTATGTATTGCTTCTTTCGGTTTTAATTAACATTAAACAAACTAAGAATAGGTAAGATCCTTAGTTGTTTTTTTTAAGTTTATTATTTTTTAAATTATTTTCTATCGATTAATATTTTGTAATTATGTGAATTAGTACAAAAACAATGAATGTAAAGCATAGAATATGATTTTTGGACGGTGTATTTAATTTATTGTAATTTATATAAAATATAAACCTCTTCTGTAGCGTAAAAAAAATTTAATTAAAAAATTAACAACATATATAAAGTACTACATACATATACATATATAAAGTAATAAAATAACAGATGTAATAATACCAACTTGTAAGATTACCTAGAGCTGATAACGATCTAGGCTTCAACAGTATTCGGTTACAAATTGCACCGTCACACGACAGAGGTATTTACCTTTAGGCTCAGGGAGGCCTTCGATAGCAAGGTAAATACAACCCAAATCAAATTACGCGCTCGGCAAGAACGTCTAAAGCTAAGTTCAACTGACCTGAGTGTCGTTGGTGCAACAATTATTATCTGCAGTTTATTAATTGAATTATTTATATATTATATTAGTGAATAAAAAGTATCTAAGAAATTTCTAATTGTCCAATAATTTAGGAAAAAAATAAATTCCATTTTTTCAAATGTTTATTATTTTTTATTTATTTATTTAATGGGATTTACGACTGTACAAATAATAAATACAATAAGTAAATATGTTGTATATTTCATTTACACTTGAAAATCTTGGGAAGGAACCACCCATTGGTGGTACTTTAAGCATTAATTTAAATTAGAAGGTCTCGTGGCCATATTCTTTTCAGACACCTCGGAGGATTATCAGGGATTGTTAAGGATGAAAGATTAAGAATTAACGGGTTAGGATGGTTAAGGAGTTTGGAATGAAAAGACGCATATCTGTTTTATAACATTCTGTGACAGCACCAAATTTCTCGGACTGATATTGGACCATAAACTAACATGGTCAAATCACATAAAGCACTTGCGAGAAGAATGCTTTAAGAGGCTCAGACTATTAAAAGTATTAGCAAATACTTCTTGGGGAGCTGATAGGAAGTCGATGCTCATGGTCTACACAAGTATAGTAAGATCCAAGATAGACTACGGCTGTCAGGTTTTTTCATCAGCTAAAACAAACTGTCTCCAACTCTTAGACTCCGTTCACCATACTGGAATAAGACTTGC
>NW_027108072.1:655127-665565 GCF_000696795.3 Halyomorpha halys | reverse complement strand
GGGTTTGAGTGGTTAGAGAGTTAATAATGGAAGGAGTGTTATCTGGTTCGGGCTTGTATGATTCTATTTGTGACAAAGTAAGGAGTATTGAGGATTTTACGAAGGATTTTGGATTGTAAGGATTGGATGCGGGAAGAATTCGATGGTTTGGTGGAGCCCCAGAGCTCAATTGGTCTGATTATTTTAGTGTATAATAATTTTTTGTAGTGAATGGAAAGTTTAGAGCGTTTGTCAAGTAGGTGTTGTAGCAATCGAAATCTACTAGCAATCTTTTGTTGTCTCAGTCTTGTATGTGGATTCCAAGTAAGTCTCCTGTCAAGATGGAGTCCTATGTATCGAATCTGTTCAACAGGAGTCAAATGGTTATTAGCACAATAAAAATTAGTTTCGCTTCTATTAAATTAGGTCCAGGATATATTGGTCAGTCACAGTCAATCATAATATGGAATTAAGGTTATAAAGTTTTAATAATTTCTGATTTTTCCAGAAGTTGCTGTATTGAAGAGAATATAAGATTTATAGTGTATGGTACAATTTTAAATAAAATACCAACTCGTAAAATTATGGTTTGTTACGAATAGAAATATAAAGGATTAAATTATTGATTGTAATAAAAGCGAAAATTTTCCTTTTATTTATGTGAAGGTGGGATTTTCCTTTCTCTGCGACCCTCTGAGTAGTGGGTCAGGCAGGAGCACAAGAAAAACATTTTTTTACCTCTAACTGATGCAGAAGAGGTTAAGCCAGGTGAACGGGTGTTTCTATTATGTAACATTCTCACGTAGATGGGCCTTATTATTGTCATGTAGATCAGTCTTTTGTAATGAGTTGGAAGTTAAGACCGTTTGTCTAGTAAGTGCTGTAATAGTCGGAATCTGCGTACAGTTTCCTGTCTTTTCAGTCTTGTGTGAGGATTCCAGGTTAGTCGTTTGTCAAGATGTAGTCCAAGATAACGAATCTGTTCTACAGGGGTAAGAGCCACATTATTAAAGTATACTGTAGAGCAGTCGGCAGGTTTACGACGAAGAGTAAATGTGATTTGATGGGATTTATTTTTATCCTCCAATTTCGACACCATTCTTCGAGGGTTGTGATAATAATGAAACATAAAATCAGTTATAACAATCTGCCAAGTAAAATCCTGTGGATTATCAGAGCCATTTGAAGTGGAATGTGACCTAAGACAGGGTGACCCAATAGCTACTCTCCTGTTTAATATCGCTCCACAAGCCATCATAAATAGAGCAGGAATAAATCAGGAAGGAACAGTATTCACACACAAAGATGACCCAAGTTCTGCCCTATGCAGACGACGTCGTCAGCGGTAGATCCCTGCAGAGCATTAGGACTGCTTTCGAAGCAATGGATGTCGAAACGAAAAGGATGGGTCTGCATATTAATGAGGAAAAAACCAAGATTATTCTGTTAGGTAAGAAGCCTCTGGATGAGAGGCAGAGTCGTCTTGTAATGGGCCTCAATAATTTCGAAGTGGTAAGATGTTTTTCTTACCTTGGCTCTATTATCAATGAGAACCAGGATGAAGAAGAAGAAGTTAAAAGTAGAATTGCTGCTGGAAATTGAGCGTATTTCTCCATTGTAAGGCTAATCAAAAAGCAAACTTATTAGCCGTACCACCAAGTTCACCCTGTACAAAACGTCGATAAGGCCAGTCACATACAGTGGAGAAACTTTGACGCTGATCAATAGAAGCATTAACCTACTTGACAGGTTTGAAAGAGTAATACTGAGGAGAATCTTAATTGGCGAAGAAGGAAAAATGGTGAACTGTTTGGGCTCTACAAGCAATGTAGCATCTCCTCGTACATAAGGATACAGAGGCTTAAATAGATTGGCCTTGTAATGAGGATGAGCGAGGAAAGAGTGACTCATAAACTGTTCCGGATGGTGTACGGCAACGTGGTAGGCCGAAGGGCCGATGGAGGAATGCGACAACTGAGGATCCCAGTTACCCTTACAGAGGATACAGAAAGATGGTTCGCGGCCGTTGAGGAGGCCAAGGGCAGCCTCATGCGCCGGTTGTGCCAGTAAAAGAAGAAGAAAATCAGTTATAAACAAAAATTGGTTTAAAAGAAACTTACGAGTAAAATAAAAATGTTGATAGTAATTTCGCTTGTGGCAAACCCTTTTTAAACAGTATCTGAGCTAACGCTGACTATTGCAGTCGAAAACATTAACAATATTTCCATCACAAATTAATTGACAAAATTTGGAACAAATTATTTACACCGAATTATTACAATTTTAAAATATACAATCTTAAATTAGAGGTAATTATTAAATCTGAAATTTGGGAAAAATTCTTTAATTAATTTAAACACGATTGTCACAAATATTTATCTGCTATCAGCTCTGGATGCAATACAGATGCAACTCCCTCTTTCATTTATGCCCAAAAACCGACACTCAAAGAGTCAGCCAAATAACCCATTCACACGCTTGCGTTCGCGCGAATTTGCAATAGTTTTGCTAATGTCTATCAGCACCTTAAAGAAATGCGATATCACGCAGCCACATCTTCTCGATAACCTAGCTGTACTTTCAACGAGAGTTGAAATAAGTAGTTTTAGTGGGTGAAAATCCCACACACGTATTGATCGTCTTTTTTAAAAATTCTATCAACCACTATAAAAACAATTCTCCCTGAATTGGTTATAGGATAGTGGAAACGTAAAACGTATTTTCGTTTAACACTGGGAATTAATTATTTTTACTGTGGTAAAACCTCTAAGGATAAACAGTATGGTAGCAAAGCTGATGAAATAAAATAAACAATTGGGCTAAACATACAGCATATAGTACATAAAACAATTTGTTTTCTTCGAAGCCCCATGGCTAGGATCTAAAAGGTTTGATATATAGTGGGTAGGTAACTATAAAGGTTTGATATATAGTGGATAGGTAACTATAAAGGTTTGATATATAGTGGGTAGGTAACTATAAAGGTTTGATATATAGTGGATTGGTAACTATAAAGATTTGATATATAGTGGATAGGTAACTATAAAGGTTTGATATATAGTGGATTGGTAACTATAAAGGTTTGATATATAGTGGATAGGTAACTGTAAAGGTTTGATATATAGTGGGTAGGTAACTATATAGGTTTGATGTATAGTGGATAGGTAACTATAGTTATCGCTTGTACTGCATTTCAGATGCATTTTAAGAAGGGAATGGGGAAAATGATTCGTCTGAAAAATCGAATATGGATGGAGCCTGCTGCCTGGTGATGGGGCTCATCAGATTTCGTAATGTCTATAGTCAATAAGTTCTTAGTCGAGTCTGAGTCTGTTAATGTGTGTCTGCGACCCTTGTGGGCGTTCTGTCGGTGTCAGTATTCTGAATAATGGGTTCGTACAGAACTGGAGAATGTAAAAAATTCGATATGTCTCTTCAATATAAACTCTGTCACAGTCGGTTGTTCGAGTGTCGTATGTATGTTGTAAATATTTTGTAAAACATAATTTGAAATACCTTTTGAGAAGAGTGAAAATGGCCAAAGTTTTCAAAACGTCCAATATATGGAAGGTATATAAATAAATATTTAAGAAAAAAAAATAATGATCTTGAAATACTATTCTAATCATTTATCACTTAATAATTATTATAGTATAGTATATTTTTATTTAATACAATATCGGCCTGGTGGGCCCTTATGGTTTATATAACAGTTACATTTTTTATTTTGTTTAAAAATTGATTGTGGTGAGGTGGCGGTTAGTCCCGTGTAAAAGACACCCCTTACTATTTACAACGCTATAAATATTCAATAATTGTGAATAATAACGATGAATTATAAAAAATAATAATAATTATTGTTTACCGAAAAAGAAAAAGTCGTGACAGACAAAAGCTATGTCTCTTGATGCATCTTTGCTCAGGTAAACTCAAAACGTTTTTCCTATACCCTATTACTACAGCTGCATTTTAGAATACTGGAAGGCCATTCAGTCAGGATTTAGTCTCTGCAAATGGTCATTCCAACTCCGGAGTCATAAAGGCAAGTACTAACAATATATTCGTCAAGTAGTAACTATACTATCTACATAGCACTGGAACGATGCAGAGTATATGCAATGAGGTGGAGTGGCACAAGAGGGAGCAGTGGTCGTTGGGGTTTATACTTTTTAATTCCAGGTTGTGGCCAATATCATCTAATAGCAAGTTTCTGCTCATACAGTTCTATGTAATGGCCTCAGTCCGGGCTTCAAACAATTGAAGACCGCTGGCAAAAGCAATCGTCTAAATAAGTTGAATTTGCGAAATCGGCAAGTTTGATGTATCCTTAAAAAAATTAGTTTTTGTTCTTAAATTTATGAATTATTAATTAACTATTATTATTAATTTATTGGGGGCAATTGCATCAATGTTCAGTAAAACTATGATTTATATTTTTTCGACTTGTCCAAGAGTTTAGTTAAACTTCGGTAACATAGCAATCTACTACAGTTTTATTAACTAGGTTACCTAGGTAACCTAAAACTGAGATAACTGCCTAAAAATGGGTGGACGGAATACTTTTTTTAACATAATGTCTTGAGCAACTGATTCTTTGAAGTCTTCGTCGTATGTCAAATCTTCTATCTCGATCAATTCCATTTTATTCAATTTGGAAAGAAACAGAATAATACAATCCGCCTTCACTAGGTCCAACTGGAACTTTGAAAGGATCCTTGTATGATCACTTAATTAAGCGTAGATCTGCTCTACATCTTAGTTTAACCATATTCATCATATCATATGGTACCGGTAAAGTTTACTGCCAGATTTGAAGGTTAACTTTTCTGGTGCTACAGATAATTATTCATTTTCATTGAGATTTAAAAAATCATAATTTAAACTGTGATGATGCAACCAGCACTTAGTCTTAACTGTTAAGAGTTCATTAATTTGAGAACATAGCCAGTTTTTCCCTGATGAGGTGGAAATGAGGTTTGACCTTATAGGAATGTAATGCCCTCCTTCACCAATTTTCGCACAATAATTAGATTTAACATTTTTACTAAAAAACCGTCTGTTCCACTTCACTACCTATTTTTAAATACTTTTTATTTATTGATAGATATTACAATTTGCCACACAGTTTTGGGCAATAGGTAATAATGATGAACGATCACATTCACACTAAGACAAAATAAAATAAGAATAAAATAAATGAATGAATGAAAAAAAAATCTCTTAAAATATATACAAACAGAAGAATAAAAACAATTAACACAATCAAACTATGTGTATGAAAAAAAAATAAAATACCATAATGATAAAATAATATAATCTCTAGTCACATTTACACTCTTATATACAATATTTACACAATCGACCTGAGGATCCCTGAGCCCACTCTATCCTCCGCGTGTGAGGGGTAGAGCAAAGCTCAAAAGATCCCAGCGCATCCTTCTCGCTGTATCACTGGCAAACCCGTAATTTTTTTTTGTTTAATATTTATTTATTTCTATTTAAAATTGCTAGTAAATCTGATCTAAGTTAAATTGGAGTGTTACAGGTGTGTAGAGAAACTACCCATTGGTAACACTATAATGACATTTTACATTAGCTGGTCTCATGGCCATCTTATTTTAAGGTGCCTCGGAGGATTGTCAGGAATGGAAGAGGATGCAAGATTAGAAACTAGGGGGTTTGAGTGGTTAGAGAGTTAATAATGGAAGGAGTGTTATCTGGTTCGGGCTAGATCGGTTACATAGGGAACATTAAGGTCTTTATGTATGATTTTATTTGTGACAAACTAAGGAGCATTGAAGATTTTACGAAGGATTTTGGATTGTAATGATTGAATACGAGAGGAATTCGAAGGTTTAGTGGAGCCCCAAAGCTCAACTCCATATGTTCAGATTGGTCTTGTTACAGTCATGTAGATCAGTCGTTTGTAATGTGTTGGAAGTTTAGACCGTTTGTCTAATTTGTGTAATTACGACACCAATCTTAGAGGGCTGTGATATGGCATTGGAGATTTTGGGATACAGTTAATGGGTTATTATTAACAGCGAGCACACATGTGTCATCGGCATACGCGGTGAGGATAGTGTTAGGATTGCTGGAATGTCAGCTGTATAGACGGTGTAGAGGATGAGACCAAGGTCCCGTTAATGTTAAATTTTAGAATTTAGTTCTATGTATGAAACTATGATGTGAACGATTTTGTTACAAATAAGTTATTGAATCATCTCCTGGCTTATGGTCCTCTGATCCTGATATACTCTCTATACAATTGAATGACTTGGTTTAAGATAATTAATATTGAGTTTAAATTATTTTGGGTTAAAAAAACAGTTTAACTTTAATTTTATTAGGTATGGTGTGTTTAATTCAGACATTCCTTGAGATTGATTGGACGCAATATTGGGTGATATCTGAATTACTACAACTGATTGATTTTGCTGGTAAGAATAATGTATAATTTTTCTATATCGATTTGAAATACATTAAACATGGTGAAAAGGGAAATAAAACCTCTATTTTTGAGTGAGTAATACAAAAAATCTAATTATATAAGGAGTTTAACCAACAAGATGTACAATATGGGTTACTATTGTTAATAAATTAAAATTTAATTTTACTATTAATTGGAATGGGATAATAGAATAGAATTATACTTAAGCTTACCTTCTGTTTCTTCTCTTCCCTCTTATCCCGACTTTTGGCTCTTTACCTGGGTGCGGTGTAGAATTACTCACTCATATTGAACCGATTAAAATGCTGTTTCTCTTAGCTAGAGACTTTGTTCAGACACTAGGATCCTATCCCTACTAGTTCATTTGACAGCCAATAGATGACAGGAGTTTTATGCCCTCTTCAAGTAATTAATTATGATGCACAGTTTTGAGTGATCTTCATCAGAGTGTTTCAGGGTTAATTTTCCTAACTGAAAATTTGAATTAAGGGTCTTAAAACAAGAAAAAATCCCTATGAAGAAAAAAAATCCCTAGTCCGTTGTAAGATATTCACATCTAAAGATTTTCATCGTTATAAATTATTTAGGATATAATAAATAATTTATTAATGAAATGTGAACATTAGCATTTATACACATGTATATTATCTCTAAACAAAGACCCTACTATTGCATTACAGACACACATGACATCCATTGAGGAATGGTGTCAAAACTGGAGAATCAAAATAAATCCTGACAAATCCCCCCTAAACAAAGCGTAATGGAATTTTTTTCTTGTGTCGAATCCCTTAATTCGAATTTTCATTTTGGACAATTAACCCTGAAACTGTCTGTAAAGTTATTGTTGTTCTAAATATACACTTGATGAAGTTAGCTCAATAACGAATATCAAATTCATGTAACAAGATAATAAAAAAAAGTATTTTCATAGTTTATAAATTAAAATTACAAAAATAGAAGAAAGTACATAGGGAGGTTGGTTAAATTGAACTTAGAAGAAGTGAGGGATACCTCAATATACAAATATTGAAAAAAACTGAGATGATGGAAAGTGAGGGGGTGGTAAACAATCCCGGAGGTATGCAACTTGCTAAAGCCATCACTAACTTTTTTCACAAAATTATAAACAGCAGTAGCTTATTAAAAAATTGTTTGGAACATCCTTCATCGAAGGGATAATGGCCTTTTGATGTTTTCCAACCAAATATTCCTTCCATTCCTCCCTTGGCAAAACAAAATTAAATATCAGGTATCTCACATTAACCAACCCCATATTGAATATCAGGGGCCTCACATGTTAAGAATATTTAAGTATATTCTGAAAATCCAAAAGTAACAGTATGTACAATTATTCCGATGAATACCTTGACTTAAAATGAGCATATTACTGATTAAATAAATATCATGGAATTGAATAATATGTTTTCTGAAAGTGGGTAGAATTAAAATTTTTAAACGATTTATTGCATGCTCTACTAAAGAGTTCAATTACCGTATCTTCATTTGAATACATTTTCGATTATTTTAGTTTCAATCTGGGGAATTGTCAAGTTGTTGTCATGCAGTTTGTTTGTTTTTCAGCTGAATGGTCAAGATGTCCCCAAAATTAGTCCAGTCAGTAAACTTGGTAATGTAATAACTCTTATTGTTTGTGTTCAGTCTATTGTTTTTAATTACAGGGAGTGACGGTAGCAGCATGGTTACGCGCCTGTCTGCCAACTTTTTCAAGCATATCATTATACAATACTCACTCACAGCCTCCCTCTGGGCATTTGTGAGGCCCGTTAGCCAATGGGTGGCACTCACAAAAATAGGCGTGGGAGTGATGGATCCACCCTATGAAAACCACGTCATGAAACGCGCGATGTATTTCCTAAGTACAGGATATACCTAAGAGGCCTTCGACCAACCAAGTAGTCGGTCGCGCCAATAATAATAATAATAAATAATAATTGTTTTGTAGGTTAGCATTTGTCTTGTAGCCTAAGAAATTCATATTTATAACGATAAGTCGGGGTTATACTTTTAAGTAGCCTTAAAAAGGAAAGACAAAGTTTGGGGGAGGTATGTCCCTCAGGATAAGATGGTGGGATTACAGTATCTTGCGAAGTAGGTATTTTTATGTTTAAATTGATAGTAAAGACTTTGACTTTAAACGATGTTTACTTTGCTAAGTCGGTTTATAACTAGTTTAGATGCTGTCTATTTCGAAACAATTCATTCACTGGATGGTTTCTATCTGAGTAGATTTTAGCAAAGTAAAGGAGGTCAATTTGTTATCTTCGAGTGAAGGCTCGCCAGTATCGACATATAGACTAGTGACAGGGCTGGAGCGGAAAGCATCCATAGCTATTCTGAGTCCCGTATTTTGTACAGAGTCTATCATTTTCAGGATGGTACTCGATGATGAGTTGTAGGCATTGCAACCGAAATCCAACTTTGATCTCACGAGCGTTCTGTATAGGTGAGCATGCTCGCTTCGGAGGTACAAATATTGAAATTGGAACAATTTTGAACATAGAAAGGTTACTTCAACTATGCGTAAGTCCTAGTCGCTGTGTATAGTAGTTAATAGGATTGTGTCTAAGTTTTTTAAAATTTATTTTCTATTAGAAGTAGGAGACATAACTTCCTGGATTAGGTGGTTTTGGAATATTCCCGTTTCCCGTTAGGCTAAATGTGACTGAATTATTTTGAAAATGTTCCCGTAATTCTTCCGAAACTTTTTCGGCATGTTGCATCTGATAGGAAATTCTGAGAAAATGGCACTGAAACATGTCGTTGTAAACATCAAACATCAAGGCACTACCTTGATGTTTGATGTTTAGCTCATTGGTAAGTCACTGTCCTACAAAAACCCACGGATCCATGTTCGAATCCGGCTGTGGCAGATAATTATTTTCTGTTCACTAAGGCCGAGCCGTCCGTAGCACAGGTTTTTAATGTACAGGTCTTGACAACATGAGAACTATGGGCGGTGCTGGTTCGAATCCGGCCTGGTGTGACCGATTTTTTTCATTTCTGTGGCGGTCCCACGAAATGTAAACTTGACCCTACACCATAGTTAGAATAGGTTGATTGCGTCTAGATGACCCCACATATGTCAGAAATGACCAGAAAAAAAGTTTCACTGTAACCTTAACTTAGCCTTGTGGGTTCGGAAGCCTTCCAGGGTCCATATTTTTATCCTTAGTTGGGTAAAAATCTGCCGACCGAACTTGATTCTGAACAAATCACCTACTTACATAACCGTTGTAACAGCACCCTTCATGGGTTTTAGCGGTACATTTTTAATAATTCATTTCCTCATAGTAACTCCTTGTTTTTATATTTTAAATAAAAATAATGTCTCACCTAAATTCTCTGCAATGTTGGTACTGTACGACTTTTTTTATAAATATATTTCACTCTTAAAATAATAATTCTGCTTAAATAAATAAGAAATCTAGTTAAAAGCCCTATTTTAGAGAAAGATTAATCTGTCGCTTATTCGGCCCGATCAAATACGTTGAAGAAGTGTTTGATTCACATCTGGAGCAGTTTTATTTTGTTTTTGCAACAGGCAGAACAAAGGTTTACACTTGCTACAATACAATTAGCACACCCTCCCTCCTAGTGAAGAAAACAAAGAGGCAATATGACTCCCTCCGTTGGGTAGTGGGTAGCATTTGGGCAAACTGTTATTGTAGAACTGCTTCTATATAGGGAGCTGCTCCTCTGCCATAAACCGGAATGAAGTAAGGCCATCAATGACTAAGCCGACAATAACAGGGAATGTTTAGTACTCAATAACTGCTTTTGGATGATTGATTGAGTAGCAGTTAGCAGTTTATGCCTCCTATTTTATAACTGTAGAAATTTATTTTTATGGACCCAATAGAAAGTAGGAACCCCATCTTGCTGTTAATAATTTTACGATTATTTTAGTACTGCCAGTCTTTAAATCTATCAAGTGTTCTTGAGTTTATTGATCAAGGAGTGAATCTGAAGATGGCTGGAAATGAT
>NW_027108072.1:652661-654979 GCF_000696795.3 Halyomorpha halys | reverse complement strand
TCAAGATTTAATATTAAACTGTGAAGATTCCGTCTCCAAAATTTAATAAATTACTCTAATACTCTAATAAATATGAATTTAACGTGAAATAAGAAGTTGTATTATAACATAATATACAACAAAAATTATTATTTTTATAATATTAGGCGTGGGAGTGCGGTGCCAGGGTGGTAAGGTGCGATACTACTAACTCCAAGGCTGGCTAGAAAATTGTTTTCTGTATCCGTGGGTCAACCCTGTAGGTTCTGGAGCCCTCCTGGGGTCATAAATTGAATATTTACCTTAATTGCGTAAAACTCTGGCAGTCCAGCGTGATTCTGACCAAATCACCTCATTGCACAACCGTTGGTCTAGTTACAGTATTTCTTTACAAAGTACTGTACCCTTGGCACTTCATGGATTGCAATGGTACAGATTTTAATTTTTAATTTTTTAAATAATATTAGGCGTATTCAAAATATTTAATTTAGCTTGTTAAAGAATGTTAACTTGACAAATTTAAATGGAGCAATATTTTTATATTTTGGAATCATAAAACGTAAAACATTTAGCATGGTTGATAGTCTGTTAATAGGTCTGTTAAATGGGGAATGACGTCATGCAACAGACCAACTGAGCTCCTCGCCATTTTGTCTGTTGTCGTTTTAATCGTTTAGTTCCTCATAGTTAGTGTTTAGTTCTTGTTTGGAGAGTTTTTGAACCTTAATAAAGTAATAGAAAAAAAAAGGAAAGGATACACAAAACACGTGACGAAGCTATTGGAGATTCTATTATCTCGTTAATATTACAGGGTTACAAAACAAATTTCCCTCAAAATCTGCTTGGAGCTGTCTGCATTTAACATGTAACATTGACTTTTAGTTAGGCTACTTACAATCCTATCCTTATAACATTTAGCATGTTAAAGTTTTTAAATTTAACACATTCATGATTTGTTAATGTAAACAGTTTTAACATGCCGAATGTTGTTTGTATAGGATTGTAAGCAACCCAATTTAAAGTCCTTGATATATTTTAAATGCAGAAGATACTCCTACCGGATTTTCTTGGCAGCATGGAACCTCTACTTTCTGAACCTTTCAGAATTTCATTATTTTTACCCATTCCTTTATTAGAGTTTTAAAAATGTCCAAAAAAAAAAAAACTTTTCGATCAACTAACCTATCAAAATTAGAGCAGACAAAATGGCGTGGAACTCAGCTGATATGTTGCCTGACGTCATTCTCCAATTAGCAGGCCTATTAACAGACTCTCGCCCATATTAAATGTTATATCGTTTTAAGATGCTAAAAGAAGGAACTATTTCTTCATGTAACACAACTTTTTCATTTAAAACACTTTAACATTTTAAACTAAAGATCAAAAATATCCCTATTACATATTTATTTGCCCTGTAATATTAATTTCCTTATTAATTTATTCCATAACAAGTCAATTTTTTTTTACTTTATTTGTTATCACTTTCATTACTCATTATATAGTGTAAAATTAAGTACTTCCTCAGTACTATTTATCAATTCATTATTAATTACAATATCAGTTAATATTTCTTATTGGTTAATCAAAACATCTGTGTAGTAATATATATCCTTTTTATCAGTTTTATTCCGATAGTGTTGATTAGATAATAATAGATAGTAAATAATAAATAATTGTTAAAATATTTTTTTTTCGCTTATGTTGGTTTCTTTCGTTTATAGTTGTATGATAGCTAGACCTTTGCTGGTCACTAATACGATTTATTTCATTTTAATTTGTATTTATATTTATTTTTATAAATTATTTTTGGTCTATTCGATATGATATTTCTAATGGACTATAAAAATTAAAATTATAATATTACATAGACCCTAAGGATTGTTGACATATCAGTTTAATCCAAAACAATTCAAATGTGATAGCCTACAGCATGGGCATATTTGCCAACTGACTGATTGCCATATTGTTATTGCAACACATGTGTCTTTTGTGCTTGAGTGAGCCTCGTGTGACTTGTTCTCAGTCGAGTCAGCACGATCTCTATGAAACTCGAGGTTTCCCAGGATTAAACCTACTATTTTACAAGTTTTATTTTATGTGCTTACTTTCCTCCTAGATTGCAGTCTATCATTAATTTCCTTTTCGATGGGTATACTAATTTCTAATGAAGTTACTTATCCTAGATTTGTATAACTATTCCGAATTTTTTCATAACTCTCCAACGAATTTTTCAAAAAGTTTTGACTTGTGTTTATATAGTGTATCCATGTTCAGTAAGTCACAGGTAATTCACCAACTCCATCTCAGAATAATGATCTATTTTAAAAAATATGGACTAT
>NW_027108072.1:647288-647681 GCF_000696795.3 Halyomorpha halys | reverse complement strand
TAAATGAAAATGATAGCTCCTCTTGAGTGAGAAATATCTGTCATAAAAAAAAAAAAGGATGACGACTATTTATTGCTTGGTCAGATTATTCCAGTTTCGTCCTGTGTCCACGGATATAAGGATATATATTTCCAACCCTTCATAAAATATTTTCAGATAGGCTTTGGAATATATTCCGGCAGTAAATAAATATATTACGTTTCTTAATATATAAGGATGGGTTTCAGCTCTGGTTTTTGATCAATAATAATGAAATAAACTCTCTCTCACATATGCGCACACACGTGCGCGCGGCATACATACGAACAAAGTAACAAAATGTTTTATTAAAATTCCACCTCACATTTCAATTCAATTAAATAGTGAAGGAGGCTTTTTATTTTCATATGTTGT
>NW_027108072.1:633267-647102 GCF_000696795.3 Halyomorpha halys | reverse complement strand
TGAGGGGAAGCTAATTTTAACCTCTCACCAAATAAGAGTAAAATATGATTTTTTTTTATTATTTTTCGTTTTTCCACTATTAAACTACAAAAATAAACATGGACACGTAAACTCAAGGTACATTTAGTGATATATGTATATTGAAAAAAAAGAAAGTATATTTTATCAAAAGTTAATTCAGTTTTAAACTTTCTTATCTCTTTGTAACTGGTTTATCAGATCTTGTTTATCATTTTCGCCCAGTACTCATATGTGAATCACCTTGACTTCACTTAACTATTAATGAATTTTACTTTAAATATTAACCGAAGTCTCCCAGTTATGCCCGTAGGTACACATTCAGATTATGCTAGGACTAGGTAAAAACTGTTAAGTGAAAATTTCATCCATACCTTCCATTTTGTGGATGATGATATATGTCTGGAGAAGTTTGTCCGGGGGTGCGGTCAGCAAAGAACAACATAAATAAACAAAACCATATTTATTTATTTTATGCCGACTTTTCGACCTGAGTTTCAGGTCTTCATCAGGGCTGTAGAACAAAAGAGATAACAACAACATTTAGAGTAACATACAATTGAAAAGGAATAGTATGCAAACAAATTTAGAATTATACAAAATATAGAATTAAATCATAAATGATAAAAAATTGATAACTGATAATTGAAAGGAACAAAATTTTAATTGATTGATAACAATTACAACTTCACAAATCAATCATGGACAAACTTCTCCAATCATTAATCTACGGTCAACTATCTACACCTCATGATAATATATGTCATTTATGCTATTAAATAATATATATTATTTGTTACTATTTAAACTATCTTAAAAGTCTAAAAAGTAAAAAAAATTATAATTAAGCTTACAAATTAATTGTATCAATTGTATATCGCATTTCTCATAAAATCCGGTGTGGAATAAGATTAGAAGAGAAATATTTCATGTAAAAGTGTAAATATATTTTTTTTAAATAATAGATGAATTAAAGAAGAAAAAAAATGCTTTAGTTACCAAATTATACGCCAATAATGCAAACAATTAAAACAAGTGAAAATATATGGGTATAAAGGTTATACAAGGAGGAAAAACTAATATATAATAAATTGAAAAAAAAGGTAAATTTTATCCCAAGTTAATTCAGTTTTAAAGTTTCTTATCTCTTTGTAACTGTTTTATCAGATCTTGTTTATCATTTTAGCACAGACTTCATCACTTCTCCTCTTTTTTCCTTTCATATTTAGGTTTTAATCCAACGTGTCTTTTACATAATAATGGATAAAATAGTGATAGAGGTATGAGAAGATATATAAACATTACGTAACGAATATAAAAATAAATCAACAAACTATGTTAAAATTAATATAAGAACTAAACTATAGACTGTGTATTTAAATGAATAATAACAAATGTTTCCAATTTTTAACCTTATTTTCGTTATTGCCAATATCAGATTCTTCTCAATATATTTAAACATATTTTCTTTTATAACTGGGATTATTTCCACCAAAATCTTAGTCATTCTTTCTTCGATTGTTTATAATCTCCATTTATTTCAATAACTAATTCTTTACACACCATTTTATAGCTAATAATAAATATATTATTTGAACAATTGTCAACGTTTATCACATAAAAGAGCCTGAAGAGTAGCAAGAATTTCAATTCAGAATAAAAATAAAATGTATTTAAATTGCGAATCTCACAAAATCTGTAGCGGGAATGAAATGAGACGATCTCGAAGCAATGGCTGTTATATATGTATATATGTGTCATCCGAACAACGTTTCGGGCTCGTCTGTCCATTACCAAGTTCTAAAATAAAGATATTTACAACACATTTTATGCAGCAAATTGCATTTTAATACAACTTTTAATAATTAATTATTTTATTATATATACATCCACTTAACTAATTTATAACCATATATAAATCTAAAATTTTTTGAGATTAAGCCAAATTTCCTAGTTACTGTTCTTTTTTTTTTACCTTCTGGTCATATGTCATCCTAATAGAAACAATTTTTTTCAATGTTCCATGAATTTTTCCAAACAGTAAATAATTCCTATTTTTGTATCCTTTATTTTTTTTTGTGCAATTGAAAATCTATTATTATCATTTTATTCTTATTAATTATATTTATTAATTAGCTGTAAAATAGTAGTTTTTTCTTTATACCCTGTACTATCAAAATTTCAGTCTACTGAACCCTGAATTGTTATTACTTTGGGGATTTGCTTAGTTCTATTTCTCCCAGTTGTGTATTGATTCTAATTTATTTACTTACTAATTACTATTGTTTTAAAAATCTATTTTATTTATTATATCCACATAATGCTGTCTAATTCCACCTATATCGGTTTTAAAATTAACTATCTCTTTTATATTTTTTGTTTAAACATTTTATTTATATTTTTATTTTCTCTACTTTATTTGAAATTTCTATTTCTTTAAAATTAAATTCATGATTATTGTCTTTGCTATGTTTCGCCAATCCTGTGGCGCTATCTGGACCACCTTCCTACAATCAATTACGGTCAACAAATAATCATCTAAAAAATTATTTATTAAAAAAATAAAAATTACAGTCAACAAAACCCCAATTTTTTTTTTTATAGTATTTTAAAAAATACTATTAGAATTATTATCTGTACTATTCCAGCGGATATATAAGTTTGTATGGTACGCCCTAGGGAATAAATATGGATTTTTTATTGAGCAATAAGGAGTAAAACAACATTAAAATATAAATTATGATAGCTTCTTTTGAAAAAGAAATATTTGCCCATAAAGAAAGGCTATTTAATGTAATGGTCAGATTATTCCAGTTGCGTCCTGTGTCCATAGATATAAGGATATATATTTCCCATCCTTTATATCATATATTCAGTAACGTTTTAGACTCTATTTCGGCAGTAAATATTTTATATATCTTAATATGTTTACGAGGACTTTGGCAGCCATCTTCTTATTCGATTCTTTATTATAAAATCATTTAATTATGCATATTTACCAATTAATTATTTATTAGACTGATAATCTTCCAAAAACTAATTAATTAAAAAATAAAATTTACAATAAGTTAAAACAAGGATTGAAAAATTGAATGCCGACTACTTTTTTTGTAACACTTGTTATCTCTAGATATAACTATAAAACATATTAAAAATACTCATAAAATCTCCAGGGAATAATAACGAAATATGCCATAAAGTAATAATTGGAAAGATAAATTTCGATTGTTTTTACGTTACTGTCGAAGGAGAAAATGACCAAACGGAGTAGAATCGGACCCAGTCCATAAAGTGGTCGTTGCAGTTGATCAAGTTGCCTGGCTCTCGGAAGTGTGCCCATAACTCATCGGTTATGGCTCAAATTGTTTCCAATCCCTTTATAACTCAATCTCTTAAATCCGTTTGCCCAATCCAACTGAGTCTTGTCCTTAGTCCTCTTTGAAATATTCCCTCTCTAATGTTTCAGTGAGCGAACTTCTCGCGTCAATGCTTAGTAAATTGGAATATGAACGCTTTGAACTAATTTAGTAAGCGAAGGATGAGATCGCTGCATGCTGTCTTATGTCGTCTAGTAATTATAAAATATTTATATAGGGTGTTTTTTTAAGCCCGATAGAACTTGAAATTGTAAAAAATAACACAAAAAATTAAATTGTAATCAAAATTTTTTTTTTATTCGAAAGATCAATACGTGACATTAACATTTGAAAATGATTTCGGGCATATGGGCACCGCGGCTGTTCTTGACGAAGCGCATTCTGGACGTCCAATTTTGGGCCACTTTTTCGAGCACTGCTGGCCGTATGTCACGAATAACACGAACAATGCTGGCCTCCAAGGCGTCAATTGTTGCTGGTTTATCAGCATAAACCAGTGACTTCACGTAGCCCCACAGGAAATAATCGAGAGGTGTCAAATCGCACGACCATATGCGGCAATTTTGCTTATTAACAAACCCGTTAAGCCAAAAATGCGCCTCATCGCTGAACACAATTTTACAGAATGCGCTTCGTCAAGAACAGCCGCGGTGCCCATATGCCCGAAATCATTTTCAAATGTTAATGTCACGTATTGATCTTTCGAATAAAAAAAAATTTTTGATTACAATTAAATTTTTTGTGTTATTTTTTACAATTTCAAGTTCTATCGGGCTTAAAAAAAGACCCTATATAATCCGGGTTCTCGATATCGAAGTAGAAAATATTTTGTGATAAAATGAGATCCAATGTCGAATAAGAATGAGAAAGCATACTCTTAATAAAGGATTCATCTCTTCAAGCGGCATTAGACCATTTCACAATAGCAAAGTATAAGTCAGTGCTGAAATAGTCCACTATTATTGGCTACCAGATGATAAATAAGTCTTTAGAGTTGTCCTTGCGCCTTTTCAATTCATTATTAAAATTATTTTTCCTAATTTTCTAAACCCAAATATTTTTAAGTATCCGGATCGCTGACTGACTGTAATACTGAAAGGAAGATGGTCCAGGTGCGGACAAAGAAAAACTCAAATAGTCGTAATATTATTAATTATGAGCCAAGGTTTCGCTCTACGTTGCAGGGCTTCACCAGGGCTAAACATAGATACAAACACTTACACGGATTACAGGAGTTGATATAAGTTTTGTCCTGGGAAGTACGGTTTTTATGTTTATAATGATATAATGGATAATAATGGTATTTCCCTAACATCATCATAACATAATTTCCTCATCTTGAGTCTCATTAAACCTCCTTAGTTCTTTCACTCTATGTTCTGCATCTTTTTTATCCCCCCCTCCCTCTATCTTACTATTCTTCCTTTATATCTTACATTCTATCCTGTTGTTTTATTTGTATAATTTTAATGTTATATTCATATATTACCTCCACTATTTTTCTTACATTCATTACCTTATATTTATGTTTCTATTATATAATTTACATTATATATTCTATTTATTCTACTATGTATTGTAAATTTTTTTTAAAACATTTTTTATTATGTATTAACTTAACCATTTTAAGTTGATTTTTGAAATATTTCTTTAATTTGTTAATACCCTTCACTTTAACATTATTTTCAAATGTAAGGTATTTTTAACCGTCAACCACTCTCTTTTCTTTGGTACGCTTCCTATCTTGTTCATTATCTTTTTTTATTCTTGATTTTGCTCTTATTCCCTTTTTCCATCTCTTTTATGCCTATTTATTATTTTTTATCTGTTGTTATTTTCGTTTTCTTTAATTGTCTAAAACCGTTTGTTATTCTTATTTAATTTTAATCTTCACTTTTTTTTTTAAATTTCTTATTGCATTATTCATTTATTGTTGCCCCATTTAAGTGTTGTTTTTTTTTGCCCTGATGAAACCCTGCAACATGGAGCGAAAAAATTCACAATATATAGCATTACGGCTATGTAAGTTTTTCTTTGGCCGCTTCCGTACCATATTCTTTTGGTTTATAAGAATCGCTTAGTTGTTTTATTGTTTCATAGTTAAAGAGTCCCACATCTGTTTTATTCGTCATCTGTCTCTTAGCCATGGATATCAGCACTTATCTATAACCAATACCATGCCTATATCATTACTGAAATACTGTACCATCTGGTTCAAGATCGTTATTTATAATTAAAAACAGTAACCTTAAAAAAAAATTGTTTTTGTTTCTTGTTATGGATTCCACCTGTCGCTGTTGTTACTGACCGCTTTCTTGGATTTCCCTTAGCCATTACTAGCACGACGCCATTGTCTTAATAATGAAAGCGTGTGTTTAAATATTTATTTTTATACCACCCTTATTGGCAATCGGAAATATCAAATATTGTGCCAAGGTATGGGCGAGGCGTAGCGAGGAACAACAGATAAATCTTGAAGGAGTTGGGGGGGCGCATTAAATATTTAATTATTACAACTTACAGCTTTATCTTCTACTTTCCTGTGAATGTTTTATTTGAGCTATAAACCAATCAATCAGTTTAGTTTATTGCTTTTCTTTAGGACTGTTTTTATTTCAGCTACTTACTTTTATAAATGGCTTCTCTCATTGTTTACGAGGAGCGTTTTGCTTCTTATTTTTATTTACTTTTTCAATTACTTAAAGTATTATATTCTTTAAAAGAGCTTAGGTATAAATAAAAGAAATATGAAAAAATACAAGTCAGGTCTGAGTAATTAAAATATACGCATAATTAATTTCATGAACCTACAGGTATATTTAATATATAAACGATAATTCACAAAGACCCCACGTGGATATTTATTTGGTTTTTATTGTATTTTTGTTTTAATTCTATATAAATAAAGTATTTATATAAATACGTTGAAAATTGTAAACGCTTATTTAACTGTTATGAATTAAATTACTGTTAAACGCTTTCTAAGTGAAACTAAAATTTAGTTAAGGATATATTTGAGCAAATATTAGGTACAAAAAATTCAGCTCATGAAACATACGTTTCAATTATCTTTATATAGTTTACTATTCAATTAACTTTATATCTTTATATATTACTTTAAAATTATGTACAAAAATTAAATTAAATATATTTATTAAACAATAAAACTTTTTTTTTGTTGGGCTATAGCTGACTGTGATAATTGATCACATTCATACTAAAGTAAATAAATAAATGAAAAAAGTACATAAAAATAAATATAATCGCTCTCTAAATTCATACAAACAGAAGGATAAAGAAATCGAAGTTTGTACAAGAAAAAAAAAAAAAAAAAATATTCGCTAATTACATTTACACTCTTATATGTAATATTTTCACTATCGACTTGAGAATCCCTGAACCCACTCCGCTGCAAAAACTCAGCACGAAACTTCGGCATGAATAAATATTTTTTTCTTATTTGCGTTTTTTGCTGACCGCACAACCAACCTTCTTTTCTACTTATTAATCAGGGGTCAACTATCTACACATTAATTTACATTTAATATCGAGTTATGAAGTTACGCCCGTGGAGGGTGATAATTTGTTGAAAAATATTAGACACTCGTCCAAGGGTTCTTGCCAATATACCTTTGGAGCCGAGGAAAAAGAATTATATAGGAAATATAATATGTAGATGTGGATTGGGAGATTGGGAATTCTACTTTCCAGCAGTTGACTGAATTTCTTTAAAAATAAAATTTTTGGCGTACTTTTATTTCATTTAATGCGTTCAAAAATCTGTTTTTCTTATTTTCTATGAAAAAAAAGTTGAATATATGTATAACAAAATGGAATACGATAATATATAAAATGGTAATTTTTTTCGGCTGAAACCCTCGATTACGTGTCTAATATTTTTCGACTTAAAATAAAAACAGTTTTATGAGAAATTAGTGACCCTACGTGCGTAGGTCAATTAACTAACAAGCATTAATTCAATAAACGCATCTCTGAATTAAACTATAATGTTTAAAATCCAACCTTGGACTACATCTGGACAAACGACTAACCTGGAATCCTCACACAAGACTGAAAAGACAGGAAACTGCACGTCGATTTCGACTTTTACAGCCCTTACTGGACAAACGGTCCAAACTTCCAACTCATTACAAAAACTGATCTACATAACTGTAATGAGGCCAATCTGGACATACGGAGTTGAGGTTTGGGGCTCCACTAAACCTTCGAATTCCTCTCGTATCCAATCATTGCAATCCAAAATCCTTCGTAAAATCCTCATGCTCCTTACTTTGTCACAAATAAAATCATACATAAAGGCCTTAATGTTCCACATGTAACCGATCTAGCCCGAACCAGATATCTCTCCTTCCATTATAAACTCCCTAGCCACCCAAACCCACTAGTTTCTAACCTTGCTTCCTCTTCCATTCCTGACAATCCTCCGAGGTGCCTGAAAATAAGATGGCCACGAGACCAGCTAATGTAAAAGATTAGAGTGCTACCAATGGGTAGTTTCTCTACACGTCTGTAACTGTCCAATTTAACTGAGATCAGATTCACTAAATGTATTATAATTTACAGTTGTAAATAGCAATAAATAAATATTTAAAATCTAGAATAAAATTTATTTTTTTTATCTTTACTATCTGAAAGCCTGTACGGCGAGGCGAAGTGCTCAAGAATTACGGGAAGATGCAAGCTCAGATCTTATTGGCTGGTTCCCCACTCACCAGCAGCCGGTGGATCCACTAATGGTGTAATTAAGACAGTTAGTGAAGGCTATAAATCTCAAAAATGTTCCTTGGGATTGAAGAGGGAAGGTACTTTACGGCCTTAACTGGTCGGGAAGAGTTGCCAGCAATTTGATCCGCGGTAATAAAACGAAGAGAAGTATTGAAATAATGAACGGTGTGGAACATCTAATATGGAGAGATAGTCGTAAAACAATTTTCAAGGAGATTCTATTTAAAGAAATAAATAAAAAATAAATTCAAAGATTCTGTTTTCAATCGATGTTGCTGTTCTTCATTTTGTCAGCAGCCCTCATTACCGTAGGATTCATAATCGAGTGCCATAAATTTTAGAAGTAAGTGAAAATATAGTTGAAGTTTTAAATAACCGTGGGTGGACTTCGTCTCGTCTTATTTGGAGCACCAAATGTACTAATAGTACATTTCAATACGATACGTACAATACGACTCGATAACTGTCTTTATCGATGTCGAACAGCCCTATGATCGATTCTGGCGCCCGGAACTGCTTTAAAAACTCCATACATTTCTACCAATATTTATGATATAAAACCAATGCCGAAAAAATGAGATAAAATCAAAGTAAACCGCAATAGTTCCAATTAAAACATCTTCCCTCAGTCTGCTGGTATTCTTCAAGGTAGTATCCTCGATCCTATCTTCTGCCTAGTCTATATAGCTGACATTCCAACTAATTCTAAAACAATCCCCCTACGTACGCCGATGACACATATGTAATCTCAGCTAACAATAGCATCCCCAACTATCTAATCCAATATATATTCAACCTTTGAAGGATGGTGTCATAACTGGAGGTTTACATTAAACCACCTTTACCCCTGCCGACTATCATTAATAATATTTCGTTTACCCATGTCCTATAGATTCGCTAATCCTTGAAATTAATGTAGAGAAACTACTAACCTGGAATCATAATACAAGAAAAATACAGGAACCTGAACTTCGATTCTGATTATTCCAGCACAAGACAAACGGTTCAACCTTCCAATCCATTGCAAAAGACTGATATACATAACTAAATAAATAAGGCACATCTGGACATATGGCGTTAAGGTTAGGAATCCAATAAACCATCGAATTTCTTCTCATCCTAAATTCTCAATGCTCCTTACTTTGTTGTAAATATAATCATCCATAGACATCAATGTTCTATATGTAGCCGATCTAGTCCGAACCATTCCATTCTGAACTCCTTAACCACCCAAACTCACCCACTTCTTTTTTTTTTATTCCTGGCACTCCTCTCATGCACCTAAAAAAAAGATATTCGTGAGACCTTCTTTCTAATTGAAGTGCTACCAATGTGTAGATTCTTCATAAGTCTATATACTGCCATTGTAATTGAACTAATAGCACATTTAATATTTTTATTCAGCCTGCTAGTGTTCCTCTAGCTAGTACCCTCGGTCCAATCCTTTACACTGTCTATACAGCTGACATCTCAACCAATCCTAACACTATTCTTACCACGTATGTCGATAACACATGTGTGCACGCAGTTAATAGTAGCCTGCCAAAAGGTTGTACAATACGGTTTAGTATTTAATTTTCATTATATCTCCTACCCCACAGTATCCTTTAATAACATTGCTCTTACCCCTGTCGAACAAAACCGCTACCTGCAACTGAGCAAATTACCTGTCAAACCTGGAATTCTGACACAAGACTGAAACGAAGGGAAACTGCACTTCGATTCAACTATTACAGCACTTACTAGACAAACGGTCTAAACTTGCAACTCATTACAAAAGACTGATCTACATGACTGTAATAAGGCCAATCTGGACGTAAGGAGTTGAGCTTTGGGGCTCCACTAAACCTTCGAATTCCTCTCGTAGCCAACCCTTACAATCCAAAATCCTAATCGCTCCTTCCTTTGTCACGAATGATATCATCCATAATGACCTCAATGTTTCATATGTAACCGATCTAGCCCGAACCAGATATCATTCCTTCCATTATAAAGTCCCTAACCACCCATTATAAAACCCACTTTCACCATTTCATTCCTTGCATTCTCTTCTATTCCTGACAATCCTCCGAGGCGCCTAAAAAGAAGATGGCCAAGAGACCTCCTAGTGTAAAAACGTCATTAGAGTCCTACCAACGGGTAGTTCTCTACAGGTCTGTTTCACCCCATTATAATGAGATCAAATTTACTGAATTTATTATAATGTACATTTGTAAATTTCAATAAGTATTAAAAAAAAATTATGCCCTTTACCTTCGTAGGAATAGTAGTTTTCATGATATTTGCCAAAATAAATTGGACGTACAGATGTTTGCCAGCGTTCAAATTAAAGCTAGTTAAATTTACTACAAAATAGTTAATTATGTTTATCTTTGTAGGAGTAGTAGTTTTTATGATATTTGACAAAATAAACTCACAAAATTTAATTTCTAGTTGTTCGTATAAAATGTTGGATTTTTTAAAAAATATATCTCTAGATCCATAAGACACACATATGTCTACCAACACTCAAAATAAAGGAAATTTAACTTACTATAAAGTAGTTATGACACTTATCTTCGTAGGGGTAGTAGTTTTTATGATATTCCAATAAGGATATAAATTTGGTAAATGAAAATTTGTCCGAATAACTATAAATCAATTTATTTTAGCAAATTTCATGTAAACTATTACCCCTACGAAGATAAACATCATAAAATACTTTATAGCGCATTAAACTAGCTTTAATTTGAGTGCTAATAGACATCTGTACGTCTAATGGTTTTTGAGATATAGATTTCTCAAAATAAATTCACTAACTATTGATCTTTTAGTACGTCCCTTATAACATTTTTACGAAATGTTGCTTTTTAAAAAGCTATGTCTCGAAAACTATTTAACGTAAATAACTCAATTAGGGCTTATATTTTAGAAAATTTACTCTTCTTTAAATGACGTTCTCTTAGGTTTTCTTGTGTTGTTCCTACTTTTTGAGATATAGAGCTCCGAATGAAAAATTAGTTGTTTTTTTTATTGCTTTGAAACAGCCGCCATTTTTTATTCCTCCTATCAATACTTGGCATACTCATGAATTTTGACTAGTAATTATACATAGTTTTGATTAAAGTAATCTAAAATTGGGTGAAATAACTGCCTTTTTCCTTCTCTTGGGCTCTTGTACTATGTGCACAACTACCTGTATATCATCTAAAATTGTCCTGGATGTTACACTGTTGGAACCGATTATATCTTTATCGTAATTATTTCGTAAGACAAGAGAAGACCATTTATCTTGTTTCCCGCAAATCTTATCAGAGACAAACGGCGCGGAAGACTCAACCACACACCGCAGAGGCTGAATCACACACAGCCATGGCAATAACTTAGGAAGGATCCCCTGCCTATCGCCACCCCATCCGATATTTTATTTTGCGCCCCGCCATTAGTATATTGCGCGGGGGATATCGGTCGTAACAATCGCAATAAATCTCTTGCTATGATTCCACAATTAGCTAGATTAGTATCCTCTTGTTGATCGTTGTCTCGTCGGAGGTAGGGAGGGCGACTGTTATTGAGGGCACTCTCTCTTTGTCGGCCCTTAATTTTATTGGTATACCCTATAGGCATTGTTTTATATTCAAAATAAAGAGGAGTTTTCTAGAAAAAAACTCTTGAAAATTATGTAAAATGATAATTTCTGAATATTACTAAAATACATTGCTCTTGCCGAAATCACTATTAAGCAAAGGTTGAACTCAAAATCTATTAATAAAATTATTACTTTTTCCTCATTCATATTATTAGTTATGTTCACTACATACTATTATTTCTAATATTACTACTACTAATTACTTCGTTTGTCTTACCTAACTTTATATTTTATTTATTTATTCTAGTATTTTACTTACATATTTCATTAATTACATAAATTTCCTTTTTAATTGTTTTCCATACTTTAATTTTAAATTATTCTTATTAAATTATCGATTTATTTTAATTTTTTTATTTCTAATACATAGTGGCCAGTTTTTAGTTTTTCGGATATGCAGTATATGAAAATGCTATAGATTTTAACATCGCGTATCGATTTATTTTTACTTTTCTGATTTCTAATATGTTTAGGGTCCCTTTATACGTTTTGAGATATGGAGAATATGAAAATGCTATCGATTTTAAGATCGCGTATCGATTTATTTTAACTTTTCTGATTTCTTATCTTAGTAAAATAAATCTTTAAAACTACCACCAACATGAGAAACCTAAGAGATCATCATTTTAAGTAAAGTAGCATTGTTAAAATATGAGATATGATAGAACTATTCAAGTTTAATAATAATTTAATTTAAGCCACAATAAATGGTATAGTTTTTAAAAGTAACATTTCATAAGAAATACACTGAAAAATCAGTTGTTAGTGAATTTATTGTGAGAATTCTATATCTCAAAAACCATTAGACATGCCCATGTCAATTAACACTCAAATAAAAAATAATTTAATGTAGTATATTTATATCATAAAAACTACTACTCCTACGAAGATGAACATAATGTACTATTTTGTAGAAAATTTAACTAGCTTTAATTTGAGCGCTGGCAGACATCTGTACGTCCAATGGTTTTTGAAATGAAGTTTTTCATAAATCAAACTTATTGTCCGAACAATTATAAACCAATTTATTTTAGCAAATATCATGAAAACTACTATTCCTACGAAGGTAAAGATCATAAACTTCTGTATAGTCCAATAAACTAGCTTTAATTTGAATGCTAACAGACATCTGTACGTCACATAGTTCCTGAGAAAAAGATTTCTCAAAATAAATTAATAAATTTTTTCATAATACAACAATTTTATCTGAACAGTTATAAATCAACATTTTGTCCAATAACATGAATACTGCTACCAATAAAATGAAAACTACTACTCCTACGATGATAAATGTCATAAACTACTTATTGATTTTTTTCATTTTTTTTCTAAATGGACAGAATTTATTCACCCTGGTTCTTGTACTATATGATGTATCCAGTCTCATCCTTAATCGACTCGGGATTTTTGTGAAATATCACGTCGCATGACAAATGCATGAAGAAAAAGCATTTCAACTGCCTCACGATCATTAGATTCATCTCAGATAGACTGTTAACGAAGAGACAACATAAACACGAATAGATAAGGTGCTCATTGAATTTTTTTTTTACTTTGGAAGTTAAACAAAATAATTAAGTCTCAGAAATTTATTCACTTCCTTCGAACCATGACAAGTTCACAAGACCTAACTGAAAATCGGCTTAAAAAAATATCAACTAAAGGATTTAAGCATCTGCCGTAATGGATTTTATGGATGAAAAAAAATAAATCCCTCGGACAGAAAGTTTATAAAAGACTAGCCTTTCGAAGGTCTCGGAATCTTGATAAAATCCGATCGAGTTGAGATAATCTGGACTCCTTTGAGGAACATTTCAAAGGCTCTTGATTTGTTTGCAGGCCTCAGCTGATAGGGCTCATCAATATGAAGGCTCTGTCGGCCCTTCTTCATCTTGCTGTGAATCTGCATGCAGCTCGTCCAGCGGAGGGGCGTATTCTACATTTATTTTATTTTATTTATTTGAAAAAAAATATTATATCAGTTAAATTAAGAATTATCAAAGCTGTCCTTAATATTGAGTTTGGCTTCAGGAAAAACCAGCCGATAATTCATTATTATCAAAGCA
>NW_027108072.1:632150-633057 GCF_000696795.3 Halyomorpha halys | reverse complement strand
TATATATATATATATATATATTATAAACTATGAGGGAGATGGTCGGGGATGCGGCCAAAAAAGAATAAAAATAGTTAAGAACTATTATTTGCTGACTTTTCGCCCCACTTTGTAGAGCTTCATCAAGACTAAAAAAGATCAAAAAAAAAAAAATAAACATATTTTTACAATGTAGGATAATACGATACAAAAAGGTTAGGTTAACTAAGGCAAGGTTAAAAATTATGTAACTAGAAGTGAAAAAAAAATATATACACGTAATTGTTTATTATTAATGTATATATAATATGTATTATAATATATAACTTACGTAATTATAACTTACTTAAATAAGTTGTGTAAGTACAGTTATATATTATCAAGTTATATAAGTTCGTAATACTTAATAAGTATATATGTGTAAGTTTATGAAATTTTGTAAATAGACAATAATACTATTTTTATTTCTTCTTTTTGTTCATTTTTATGTTATTTTCTTTTCATTTATATTTTCATAATTGTTAGCCCTACCTTATTTAACCTTTTTGTTTTTTAATATGCTACCTTGTCGAAATATTTTTAGTTTTTTTACTATCTATTTTAGCCCTGAAGAAGCTCTACAAAGTGGGGCGAAAAATAAGTAGTGGTCAACTATTTTTGTTCCTTTTTGACCGCACCACCGATCATCTCCTTCATATTTTGATAAATTTTAACATTAAAAAAATTATAATCTAGGATTTTGCATTATATAAATGTTGTCAAGTAATTATTATTTTTAATTATGTTTGTGACGTTTCTTATGAACTAAATGTTTTTATTTATTTCAGGTACGTTTCTCTAACAGCGATCTGTCCACAGAGGTTTCGTTTTATAATTTGTGAGTAATATATAAATATCTCTCTCTCTCTCTCTCTCTCTCTCTCTCTCT
>NW_027108072.1:619332-625329 GCF_000696795.3 Halyomorpha halys | reverse complement strand
AATTAATCCGGTATCTAAAGCTCCCGGGTTTCGGCACCAGTTAAGTATTGGCGAAAGCAAAATGTCAAAAAAAAGAGAAGAAGGAATAAGATGTGACACGTTTGAACTGCTGTAACATACTGGCTTTATTGGGTTCAGCACATCTTTATATATACACATGATCAGCTGATCTGCTCAGTCAGCTGACATCGAAGTACCAGCTGACTGTAACTTATATATATATTGTTAAACAAACTAATTTTAATACCTTTATCCTAGTTAAGATTTAAATATTTTTTTAATAGCTTTCCCGCTTTCCCAACTAATATCGGTTGGAGGAATGAGTTTCATTGAGAGTGGCTTCCTATTACTTAGCATGGCCCCAAAGAAGGATGAAATTAAGCCCCCAACGTACAAAGCAACTTGGAAACAAATATAGTCTGTCTATTTGCTCTCACTTTGAAGAAACTATGACTTAAGGACTGAGAGCATATGTAATATGGCCGTTCGCCCCAGTGAATTGGAGGCGTAGCTAAAAAGACTAGACCAGAATATATATATATATATATATATATATATATATATGTGTGTGTGTGTGTGTTTGTGGACATAATTTTGATTATTAAATGTAAATAGAAAATAAACAAACCAATAATGAAATTCGGACGCCGTTTTTTGAAACTCAATGTCTCAGAACTAAGTCATTCGCTAAGTAGTTCGTAATTCCTAAGCCAGAAGACAGGAAGAAGTTAAAAGTACTCTACTGTACTCACAATGTAATATTTCCTGTAATATTATAATAAGTTTTTTTTTTCACTAGATCTCATGTTTTTATTAAAGGTATGCTATTTTTATCGAATTCGTTAACTGTGGCTGAAAATGTTGGTTAGGTTAACTGTGTGTTTGTTTTTGTTCATTGGCGTAAAAAATTATTACTTATTTGATTTTTCTTACATTTTTTTTTTTAGTATTATTATTTTTTTTCTGTTCGATGTTACAGTTGTGTCAGTAAACCTTTTGATTTAAAAAAATTAAATACTGGTTTTATTGTTCTATTATCGTCTCAGAGGGTTTTTGAAATATCCGGATTTAATCCTAAGCTATTGAGGTTTGATGTCAAATATGGACTTTCTTGGAAAATATGGCTAATTGTCAAATTGTTACAATACTGCCAGTGTTACTGTTTTTCAATGACATATTGCTCTCTGAGCTTTTCGAAAAATCTATATTTGAGAAATATAGGCTGTCTAGATCCACTCTAAAAGACGCACTAAAGTATGAACTAATAATGTTATTACTCTTAATAAAGGGTACAAAAAAATCCATATGATTTGAGCAGTCCTGATCGGATTGTGAGCATCCAAAACCCGCTGTTTAGTTATTAAATTTTCACGAAGTTCCAGCATCAAAATTTGTTATAGTGATTCAGCAAGACCGAGCAGATAATTAGCGAACGACGAGAGGCAGTAGCTATGAACAAGTTAACTATAGAGAGGTAATATTAGAGCTTACATAATGCAGCTTGTTGATAAAGTTGGACCCTCGGTCGGGGTTCAATGGATAATACAGCTTCGTTTGTTTTAATTACCACACCAGCTAAATCATGCAATTCCTCTCCCACCGCTAACTTCCCTCCCCCTTCCAAATTGTTCATTATTCCACTTATTACATCTCTTATGCATAAATATGGTATGGAATATTATATTTTGTGATTGACTCACTAGTACAAAGTTCACAAAATATGCCGCCAAATTATTAGTATTATACCAAAATATTATAATGGAAAGACCTCAGCTGTAGGTGTATGAGTTACGAAGGTGTTGCTGAAGATAATCCTTAAAATCCTTTTAAAGAGCTGACCGTTTTTGCGGAGGCCGATATATCGGCCCGCTCCTTGTAGCTCCATATTGTTCCTATTGCAAGAGAAGTCTATCTTAAAATAAATTTAAAATACGTTATAAATGTTTTAATTTCATTAAGAGAAAAAAATTGAAAATGTGACTTCTTTTTATCTTAGCATTATTATATTACCTATAACTATTACTTTTTCTGGAAGGGATAATCTTGGTGTTATTCATTATTTTTATTTATCATCATACAAGACTGAAAAGACAGGAAACTTCACGTCGATTTCAACTATTACTGCACTATTGCCCCACGGTATCCTTTAATAATACCCCGCTTATTCCTGTTGAATAGATATAAATCTTAAAAAATGAATGACGTGCAATTTTAAAGATAAAAGACAAGAAACTGCTCGTCGATTCCGACCATTAAAACATTTACTAGAAAAACTGTCTAAACTTCCAATCCATTTCAAAAGACTGATCTACATGACAATTATAAGGCCTATCTGGACATACGGTGTTGAGCTTTAGGGCTCCACTAAACCTTCGAATTCCTCTCGTATCCAATCCTTACAATC
The DNA here is from genome assembly GCF_000696795.3 of Halyomorpha halys. Lineage (NCBI taxonomy): Eukaryota > Metazoa > Arthropoda > Insecta > Hemiptera > Pentatomidae > Halyomorpha > Halyomorpha halys. The sequence continues at coordinate 622,925 of NW_027108072.1, read as the reverse complement.
CAAAATCCTTCGTAAAATCCTCAAAGCTCCTTACTTTGTCACAATTAAGATCATCCATAAAGACCTTATTTTCCATATCTAGCCCGAACCAGATATCAATTCTTCCGTTATGAACTCCCTAACCACCAAAAACCTCTAGTTTCTAACCTTGATTCTTCTTCTATTCCTGACTATAGAAATATGATTATAGTGCTACCACTGGGTAGTTTCTCAACATGGCTGTATCACACTATTTTTATATTATATCAAATTTACTTGTTTTTATGTAAATACAGTTGTAAATAGCAATAAATAAAATATTTATTTTGTTACAAAATATATTGAAAAATGCAAAGCATAAACTTTGTAATAGATAGTCCCTGTAACGTTATGATGAAAAGAAAACTTTAAAATTGATGATGCGCAAATACGTTTTGTAAGATAGAATTCAATTTTTAATGAATATAGAAAAATTAGTGGCTTTGTTTAATTTTCTATTTCGTCATCTATACACTGCAGTTTGAATTATGTAAAGTTTGGTTTTTGTGAACCTTATTCCAAACCCCAATAAAATCGTGAAATTCGACCAGTTATCTTAGGCACCTCATTTTTGCCTGTTACAAAGTGGTTAATTGTACTATTTGGTTTACTAGGAAAACAGGTTGTTCAATACACCGCACTTAGGAAAGTATTTACAGAATGTAAACTGAGCATATTTTAGAGATATAACCTTTTTAGGAGATTAATTACCTACCCTTACTATAGATTTGATGTTATAACATTTTTTTTCGTTTGAACCAGTCATTATGTTTTTCTAAAATACATAAATAGTGTCAATTATATTATTTAATACAGAAATAACTAGTTACTCTGTTTTTATTCTTCTGTCAATTTTCTAAGTTGAAAATATCATAAACGCACTTTTGGGATCAGTTTTACTGTTTTTTTTTTTACCTTTTTTCATTCACCAGCAAATTGATACCTCTACATTTAGGTGTAATCTATTCATTTCTAGATAATGCTGGATGATTTTATATTTTACTTACTGCAAAGAATTATAAACTGATTTGAATTTCTCTCAGTTTAAAGATACTATAACTGTCATTTGCTTATTACAGGCCAGTTACTAAACGTACATATCATTTGCTAAATGTACATTAAGTTATACTTGGTTTTTGTACCTTTACTTAACAGTAACAAGTTACTTTATTTCTAATAAGTATAACCAGTAGTACTAAACATGTTACATCCTTTTTAACAGTTTTAAAGTAAAGAACAATATTTATCTTTATTTAATGACGAAATGCCTTTATTAAAGATTCTTTCTAAAGAGGGCAATGAAGACGTATTATTAATAGTACTATATTGTTTACAATGAGACGAAGAGAAAAACAAATTGTTTTTTAGGTTAGAAAGATTATAAACTCCCTGACCACCCAAACCCACTAGTTTCTAACCTTGCTTCCTCTTCCATTCCTGGCAATCCTCCGAGGCGCTAGAAAAGAAGATGGCCTCGTGACCTTATGTTATAAAATGTTTTTTGAGTTCTACTACTGGGTAGTTTCTCTACATCCTGTATCATATCATTATAATCTTACATAAAATATGCTTGTTGTATTTTATATACAGTTGTAAGTGTCAATAAATAAATTTTAAAAAAAGGTTAGGAAGAATAATGAATATTTTTTGTACTGTAGATAATAATTATTTATTGTTATTATACAAGAAGATCTGGTAGCGGGATGACTCAGTGAGTGAAGCGTTGTGGTACCAACTCCATGGAACTTGGTTCGAATCCGGTCGTATTTGATAATTATTTATTCTGTTACTGTAGCCTTTCGGGGAGCCCTCCGGGGTCCACCCAGCCTTATATAGTGGGTACCCTTAATTGAGCTTGATCAGCGTTGAGCATGATCATGAACAAATCACCTTTTCACAGCCCTTATCCCCTTACAAAGTATTCCAAGTACTCCCTCACAAAGATTTAACCATTGATCCTTCATGGGTTGTAGCGGTACAAATTTTCATTTTCATATAGTAAATAAATAGTTTTAATTTTTGGAGAAGTTTGTCGGGGGGTGCGGTCAGCAAAGAACAACATAAATGAACAAAACCATATTTATTTATTTTATGCCGACGTTTCGACCTGAGTTTCAGGTCTTCATCAGGGGTTATGGCGTAGAAGGTCGGCCTGCAACTAGACTACTTTCTGCAACTACAGTTGCAGGCCTACCTTCTACGCCATGACCCCTGATGAAGACCTGAAACTCAGGTCGAAACGTCGGCATAAAATAAATAAATATGGTTTTGTTTATTTATGTTGTTCTTTGCTGACCGCACCCCCCGACAAACTTCTCCAATCATTAATCTACGGTCAACTATCTACACCTCAGTTTTAATTTTTGAGCTTCGAAACTGCTTCATATGTTTCAGTATTACTGGCTATCCACCAATGTAACTTAGCAGTATCCATCTATCTCTAATTACGAGTAATAAGCATACTCATATTTCCAGTTCTGCCTCTCCAGCATGTCAATTATGAGCACACTGTATGCCGCAGTTGGTTTTTTTCTTCTCATGCTTTTCAAGTTAGAACCCGTACTTGAACTTCTCTACATATTCTGTGACATCGACTATTCAATCGATAGACCGACTAGCAATCCCTCCCCCAGGTCGAGGGATGCAGTACAATGCTAGTCGAGTACACTTGCACACTCTATATTTATGAGGTACGACAAGTGTGTGGAAGGAATACGAGGGCACTGCCGGCTCAATGTTGCGTACACTCAGCAGTTCAAGAGGCCATGTCGAATAGTTGTCGGAAGTCCCAGGATATGGAATATTTATCCACAGGATGTAGATGTTGTTGAAAGTACTCCTTTCAGTCTACAAACTATGAACATTGCTATAGAATAAATACTTTAGTTCATAATATTTTTGTAGGCCAATTTTGTTTTTCCTATTGTTATATTTATAATTAATTTTGGATAAACTTATTTTAATATATTCTTAAGTATTGTTCTCTCCTATGTTACACAATTGTTCCTACATTGATGACTACCAATAAGGAACTGATCAATTTTTCGTAAAAATGTATTTTGAAAGATTATTAGTCGACTATGGGCTGATTGTTGGATACGAGTCCAGTTTGCTGTAAAAAAATGTACGAAAATTGCTGAAAACCCGTTATTAGTAACCGACGTTTCGTCCCACTTTATCAGGACTAAGTGGCCTCCACAACACTCCAATAATTAAAATTGTTTCAAAAAATATTTCATTCTGTGTTTATTGTTTTGTATATAGTTTTGCCACCGATTAAAGTTGCCATTTTTTCAGACCACATTTATTATGCTTTGTTGAAAAAATAAAATATGGAAAAATTAGTTGTTTTTTTTAGCCCGTATTTACTTAGTAGTTTTTTTGTATATACTAATAAATTCTATGTTGGAGATCAGGGATGATATTTATAATGAATGAGTAATGCCGTTTTGTATCATCATGCTATGGAAAGTGAAAATGAGGTTGGAATGGAATGGAAGGAAAATGCATTGAGGTTTTCGTGAAATTCAGTATAACCCCTACTAATTTAAGGCTTAGGAGGTTTTTGATTGAAT